>NW_016916987.1:33904-58732 GCF_001483705.2 Eufriesea mexicana | reverse complement strand
TAGGGAGTCAATTTGACTTCAAGTCACTACTATTGGTAGGGCGCCAATTTCACTTCAAATCTCTACTATTAATAGGTAGTCAATTTGACTTTAAATCACCTCTATTAGTAGAGAGTCAATTTGACTTCAAGTCACCTCTATTAATAGAGAGTCAATTTGCCTTCAAGTCACCACTATTGCTAGAGGGCCAATTTGACTCTTCAAGTCACCACTATTGCTAAGGTTCAATTTGACTTCAAGTCACCACTATTGCTAGGAAGTCAATTTGACTTCAAGTTACTGCTATTGTAGGAATACAGAGTCAATCTAACATACATCACCACTGGTATTAGGAGTCAATTTGACGTACGTCATTACTCTAAGGTTAGGCATACGTGTTCGCGTACGTTAATATTCGAATTATAAAAGAAGTCGAAATGACTGATCACAGACTTTTTATTTAAAAAAGAATTATGTTTGAAATTTAAAGTTGGGAAAAATGAAAAAAAAGATGAAAAATCCTATATATTTATCTGTCTTCATACTACCACTAAAGTTATTATCAAAGATCGATTGTTGTAGTATTAAAATCGTGACTTTCTCATTTGTTACATAAAAATTTGATTTGAGCACTTGTAAAGCGTAGAAATAAATTGCATGATCAATTAAAAAGCTGCTTCGTAGATTGATAGTACTTTTTGAATATTCCCTGTGGTACTAACGTGACATTTATAAATGAACTGGCTTTCTATCCGTCTCTCTATCAAAAATTTGCAAAGGTACATCCCCACTTTTTCGCGAGTCTAGAAGGCTCTTAAAAATGTATAGTAACAAGATCGAAGAGTCAAAGAATCCTACCTTAAAAGAGAAATATGTATTTTTCAATTTCATTTAAGACAAAGGTGGAAAAATATTTCAAAAATCCTCCAGTCACGCTGATGAAATACACTTCACGTATAAATTGAAGTAGAGACAGAACGATGACTGAATAATCTCTTGGACAAATTGCAAAGCTACTCGTTTAACGATTAAACTGAAGTGTTCGTTAGTTTCGTTTCCAATCGTCCGTAATTATTTATCACCCTCTTCAATTATGAAACGAATCGACGCGTCCACTGTAAAAGGAATTTTATTTTCCGCCTGAATTATACCACTGAAACTTTTGTTATAAAATGTGAACGGTGAAATAATAAATTCACCGGTTGAATGGAGAATCGACGGCCGTGTGCAGTCGGCAAAGAAAGGAGATCGATAAATTAATATTCACCAGAAACCACCGAAAATTCCTGCCCGGCCAGCCAAGACGAATTTATGGTTAATGCACGTGTTTAGGCACTTTATTGGCGTTCCATGGCATCTCGGCGACCATAATCGTTTTGGCTAACGTGTTATCGTTACTGGTTACCGTGTGCCTGAACTTTTACGTAAATTGAATAATTTTGCATGGTAATTGTACGCTTTTGCCACGAATACTGCACGAGGTTTCTCTGCCAAATTTTTGCAATAAATCACTTCGTAAACTAGTATTAATTGAGGAACGCGATACATATATACTTCTCTTATCGATCTTTAAAGTTTCAGGCTACAAAAGAGCACGAATTTTCCATTATTTCAAAGAATTTAAAATCTGAATTATTTCCTATTACATACGTCTTTTTTCTTAAAGACAGTATTATACGTTGGTAAATGTGATACTAACTTTACACCGAAGCTACGAGGCAAATGCAATGTTTAGATGATGAAAGGATTGGATACTAGAATGTTTGAATAGTAGAAAGTTTAAATAATTTACTATAAAGAAGATACATCGATATTGGATACTAGATACTAGGGCAAACTGGTATGAGGTGATACTAGCAGATAGTACCAGATACTAACAGAATACTACTGGATACTAGTTGATACTATCAAATACTAACGGATATCAGTTGATACTAGCAGATACTAACGGATACTAGCAGATAGTAGCAGATACTAACGGAATACTACTGGATACTAGCTGATACTAGCAGATACTGGTAGAATATTAGTGGATACTAGTTAATAATAGCAGATACTAAGGGATACTAGTTGATATTAGCCGATACTAACGGATACTAGCTAATTCTAGTAGAATACTAATTAATATTAGCAGATACTAACGGACACTAGCAGATACTGATAGAATATTAGTGGATACTAGTTGATAATAGCAGATACTAAGGGATACTAGTTGATATTAGCAGATACTAACGGATACTAGCAGAAACTAGTAGAATACTAGTGAATACTAATTGATATTAGCAGATACTAACGGACACTAGCAGATACTGGTAGAATATTAGTGGATACTAGTTGATAATAGCTGATATTAAGGAATACTAGAAGATATTAGCAGGTACTAAGGGATACTAGCTAATTCTAGTAGAATAGTAGTTGATATTAACAGATACTAAAGGACATTTGCAGATACTGGTAGAATATTAGTGGATACTAGTTGATAATAGCTGATATTAAGGGATACTAATTGGTACTAGCAGATACTAACGGATACCAGCAGATACTAGTAGAATACTAGTAGATACTAATTGACATTAGCAGATACTAACAAGTACCAGTAGATACTAGTAGAATATTAGTTGACACTAGTTGATACTAGCAAATACCAACGCATACTAGCAGATACTAGTAGAATACTAGTGGATACCATTTGATACTAGCATATACCAACAGATACTAGCCGACACTAACCAGTTGACAGTAATTGACGTATAATTTGACATTCGATAATAGATACTAGAACTTCTACTATACTTTCCCTCAAATTATAAAAAGTAGAACGATTCTACAACTATTTATTCTCCCGAAATTTACTCTACCGGGGAAAATCGATGGTCCAAACGCGTATTCCTTTGAAAGAGTATATTGAAAAAGTAATCCTCAGTTAAAGGCATCTTTTTCGTCAGGTGTCTCGCAACTTTGCAGGCGGCGGCACAGCGCACGTAGAGATGGCCTGACGTCCGGTATAAAATTGCCTTCTTGCATCGAGAATCTTGAAGTGGCACTGATGCGAAAATTGGTTGCGTCGACACGGCTTTATTTGATGGATCGAAGCGGCCTGCAAGACGAAACGGAGCAGCTTCTAAGCCAAACGTACAAAAAGCTCTACACTCCGCCCTCGTATCCTCGCTTTATCCCCGTCGCAATTTAGAAACTGTCAATATCATTAAAAACGCGAAATTTAAACGAAAGGGACCGATTCGGAATTTGCTCCAGAAAAACTGCTATTTTCCTTCCTCGCAATTAATATCGGTATACTCGGCTTTATAACCTTGGAAATTAAATCAACGAAGCTAAGTTGAATTTATGAGAAAATATTGAATCTGTGAGATCCGATAGATTCGTGGGTAAAAATCGAGTGCACTGAAGAAACTTTGTTTATTTCTTCGACAGCTATAAACAACCTTCCATTTCTCTCTAATTATTATTATGCAAGAAATTCATCGTGCAGTTTCCATACAATTTTATAATAAACAAAGAAAAATTATCTTCATCGAAAAATTAATTATTTACAAATTATAGTGCAACACTAAGTTTCTCTTGTAATGATTACATAGATTTTTAAATATATATACATTGGAATGAGTGGAACAAGTATGCATGGGATGGAAATATCTAATGAATTCAGGTTATTATAATAAGCGAGTATACGTGTAATGATTGACGTGTTGTGTGAATTGTGTATGTTAATGTAATGTATGAAAGAAGAAAGGAAACAGGAAAATGATTTGGCATAAGTCAGTTGCAATTGAGTTTTAATAGTGATAAGACGTGTGAACACGTGATTGTTATAAACTAATTATATTTCAACCTAATATTTGTGTTTGATCATTTTTGTAATTAAACAAATAATTGTTCTTATTGTTATTAAATTTCATCCACCACTAACTGTTTTAAAATTTCCTAGACACATCATGCTATTTCTCTTCAGTTGCAAAATTGAAAAAAGAAATAAAAATAAAAATAAGAATAAATATTTTTGTTTAAGAAAAAGAAGCTAATTTATTATCTTTCGTCTGAAATATGTAAATCGTATGTTGCTAATATGTATAAATTATATACAGCATATATTGCAGTTAGGTACTGTTGAAACGATACAAAATGGCAGACCAGGTACGGCTATAGCAGGGGTATCTCGTGGAAATTCGAGGATGATGCTACGAAGATGAAACTAATCCCAGAAAATCGAGGAAACCGATGCTTATCAAACGTGTCCCAATCAGAATTGATACGTTCGTGGTACGTGGACAGTCTGACGACATAATTGGCCATCCTGATGGCAAGCGTAATCCTTCTGCATCCAGTGAGCCAATTGAGAGCACACCTACGACTTGATGGGTTCTGGTTAAGAGCACAGCGTTGATAAATGGAGTATAATCAAGGGTTTGCATTTACTGTCGTGCGGCCCACTTAATTGCTTGTAAACTATAGGCCGTGCACGGAAATGCTGCGCAGAGTAATCGGTAATCCAATTGCTCGGCAAGCTTCTGTTTCCTGTCGCGTGAACGTTTCCATGAGAACGAAGAAATTCGAGAGACACGGATATCATCCCCCTGATGTAATTGCTAATTGACAGGGCGAATTTGCAATCGTGAATAAATTAATTTGAAATTTTTTTATTATCGAATATCTTAGATCGATTAATTTCTGTTGCAAAAGACACTGAGAAAAAATATTAAACTTTGCTGAAGTAAGATCTAATAGATTTTAATTTTCTAATGGCAACAAATTGATCGACAATTTTCATTTCGTGAAAAAGAAGCTTCGATTCTCTAAAAACACGGATTTTTTAAATTTTGCATTAATTTTTCTTAATTTCAACAAATTTTTGTCATCTTATTACTGTATTTAATAATATACTCGTCATTTATAACACTGATCGTTTAATTCAGAATCTTGACAATTTTGAAAATTTTAGCTAAGAAATTTAATTCACGAGGTCATATAAATATTTGAAGTAATGGTAATTATTACTGGAATCTTGCACGATATCTGTCAGTCAATATCAATGGATAAATTGAAGCTAGTTAGCAGAAAATTTTCGAAAATATGTAAATACAAGTGCACTGTGAATCCACGAGTAGAGTTTACAAATTGAAATCATTAAGAGAGATATTTCAGGGAATAAAACAATTACAGAAAATTGAACGTCCTCTCAACTGCCTCGATTTTCGTCTACGCGTGTTCCGTTTGCCAACGAGATTGATTAAAAGTTGAAAAATCGTATCGCCAGCGACAGATATTCCGCCATGCGTTGTAAAAGCAACGCGTCGCATTTGTTAATTGTGCAGCGGGTCTTGACGTTGACATAAATTTTAATGAAGTGCTCGCACACGTACGCGGGACCACGATCAATTTCGAAATAAATTTTAATGAATTTTACGCGTACGCGTGAGCGCGGTTAATTTTGATACGTGCAGAACGCATGCGCGAGCCACGATCGCAAACGTTCCTTGTTACAAATCCATTGTTAAAACGTGTCGAATTAGCTACGTATTTCATAAAACCATCATTGAAGAGCTCAAATAAACTTAGAAACTCGTCGCTACATTGTGGACTAAATTGAGGTTAGGTCGCCAATTGTACTTTATTTTGTCTTCGATGGACTAACAATGGTCTTCGTTGCATATAATTCGCAATTTAAGTTAAAATTAGGTATTTCGAAATTAAGAAACTTAATGAAAATCTGAAACTTACAAATTCGTCGGAATTTTCTGGAATAAATTGAGGTTAGGTCGCTCGACTGTAGAGTATTTCGTTTTATTTCGGCTTCGATGAACTACCAGTGATCTTCTTTGCACAAATTCGCAATTTAAATTAAAATTGGGTATTTTTTAAGTCAAGAAATTCATCTATAATCGAACCTATAATACTTTTCATCGATCAATCGATGAAGAAGGTCCTCCATCTTGTGAATTCTGGAGTCCGCCATTACCGATGTATCATATTTCATTTGGTTTCAAATATTGACATCTGCCAAAATGAAAATAAAGTACCAAATTTAATTAATTAAATACTAACGAATGACTTATAAAAATAATTAAAAATATGGAAGAATTTTCTCAATATTAATCACCCTTTATAAATAATAAAAATAATAATAGATCTTTAATGAAAATAGTAAACCTTCTGAAGAAATGCTCGAAATTAGTCTGACTTTTGTTCAATATGAAATACAAAATTTGCTTTTTAGAATGGGGCAATGTCGTGATATTTTGGAAGAAACTTTTGTCCAGGAGTGTAGGTGCCTGATAAAATTCTCGATCAAGCGGTACAACGCGATTATGTTTTGTTTTGCAAAACGAACGCCAACTGCGATCGACTTTACGAGATCCCAGGTCGATACTGCCACATTGAAATGGGAACTAGGCCGCGATCGCGTTTCGTAGAGTCGATCTAGTCGATCTGTTCCTCCATCGAGATCGTTTAAAAGGAAAGCCCATCCCCGGCTGACGATGACCACCCCATCGATCAACGGCAACGTGGCCGAGATCCGGAAATTGAACCAATACCTGGGAGCCTTTGTAGGTGAGCTAACCTCTCTTTCTCTCGTCGATTAAAAATTCTCATATTATAATTTATTAAATTAAACAGATCCTCGATACGCTATTAAAAGAGCGAGAAAATTCTTTAATTTATCGGGCAATTATTTTCCTTCATCTCATTCCTCCAGGTGTTATCTCATATTGCAAATTGTCCATTGCAATTGGTAAATTTAATTATTTTCACTATTTCGTTAAATTTCGACTATTATTTTAGAGAAAAATTGGGAATATTTTTTGGTTAAATTGTTGGTCCTTCTTTTTATTTTACACGAAAATTGTGGAAAATTGGGAATATCGTTTTGGTTATTATTTTATAACAGCACGAAGTTCTTAATGAGCTTGAATTTTTGAATAAAATAATTGATATAATTTAAAATAGAAAATAAAAATAATTATATAATTAGATTATACTGAGAAATTAAATTTTTCATTTTTATGCGTCTCTTTCAGGGATTATGACAATATGCTAACCAAATGTGTGTTAATATATATTTTGATATACCTTATTTGCCTGCTTCTCGCTATTGTGAGCCTTTGTGCATTGTATTTTTATTTGGAATACTCTATGAACACGCGTCTTTGAATTAATAATTACAGAGCATGCAGCTTGTAAGGAAATTCATCCAGGTGAAGAATTAATTAAAATCATTCTTGTAAACTTAATTTCTAATTCTATTAGCATAAATTATACACATATTTCTTTTATACAATTATTTTGATGATACTATTTCCTGTCTACTTATTTTAATATATATCAATATTTTGCAAATATTGATCTTTCTCTTCAACAGGGATTAAAATTAAATTCCTGGCGTTTTATGTCCACATTCACATTTACTGCATAGCAATGCGAGTGAATACAAATTTTTTCTCGAAATATTTTGTTCCATTCATGAGATTATATGATATCACGTGCATAAAATATTATCTGCTTTTACTTCCGACGATTTAAATTATAAATAACATTTATGCGATGATAAAACTGAATTTATTCCTCTCAGAATCTTTTCAATCATCGAACAAATTTGTCATTTTCCAAACTTGTGATACAAATATGACTTTTTATTTTCTAAAATGAGGGAAAATTACCTTCGCTCGAACAAATTAATATCCTCGAATTGTCAACTAATTATTTTTGAATAATTTCCCACTTTAGAATGTAACTCGCATCTTCTTATAACACCAGACAATAGTACTTGCATACAAAAATATTTTCCTTAATTTTTATTTTATTATAACTCCCGACAGTTTAATATCCTTTGATATCGATAAATAAATTTCGAACAGAATATTTCAAATAATTAGAATTATAATATTTTTTATTTTTTGTATATAAAGAATAAAAATTAAATGTATCTCGCGTTATCATCACGCTTATCTTCCCAATATTTTATTTTTCATATTGTCTTTTAATTCACCTTAATATCACGTTTCATCAAGGTACCCGTCCCAAACTCTACCCACAGTTGCTGCATTCACGCGAAACCATTACACGCACACACCCTCACCCTTCTCTGTGCACCTAAAAAAGCACCCTTTCCGAGCTCACCAATCTAACGTCCGCCAGACACCATCACCCACTTGCCAAACAAAGGAAACCACGTGCACGAAACATAACTCGTTGAAGGAACTCAGACCCAACGATGCTTTTTGTCATCCAATTTCCTCTTTGCTCTTGAAAAACGGGATAGGACTAAAAGGAAACAGATTTTTTCCTCCTCTCTGCGTTCACGGTCTCTCTGTTGGGGTCCTCGAGCAAATTAGGTACACAGCCGACAATTAGCACGATGAACGAAAACGGATGGAAGAGTAACGAGGCTTCATCGGTGGAAGAGGATAGAGAACAGGGGAAAAGAGGGTTGACAATCGTGTTTCTTGCTGAAATTCCAGCGTCTCTCGGCGGTTTTGCGCTTGGCATCTCGCTAGGTTGGAACTCAAAGGCCAGCGTGGTGCTGAGGAACTACCTGGACGCCACTGCCACCGAAATTGGACTCATCGGGGGCATTCTGAACGCTGGCGTCTGCATAGGGGCGATTTTAATGCCGTTCATCGTTCGACGAATTTCTAGAATGAACATCATGTTCTGGACTATGCAGATCTTGCTTCTCAGCTGGATCTTGATGATCAAGGAAAATTATTATAAGGTGAGTGTCGTGATTTGGGCTTGGTATTACGAAAATAACAGTAATAAACCAGCAATTTTACACAGAAACTATGTCATGTCACTGGTTATTATTTTGTAATCCAATCTTCAAAATTACTTTCAATATTCTATATCGTCCTGGGTTTCATAAATTGAAATAGATAATGCAAGTGCAATGACGAGTTAACTCGTCATCGGTCAACAACGTTTGGGTAGGAGAAGACGAGTTAATTCGTCACCGGTCAACAATGTGTTAATACATTTTATTTTATTATAAGGGTTGGTACATTCGATATATTTTTGTGTATTCAGTATCAGTATCAGAGTATATAATATATTTTATGAGAATGTATTTTGTGTATTTGCTATTTAATATATTTTATTTTATTGTATATTTATATTTTATTGTTTAATACGTAGAGAATTTAATAAAAGAATTGTCGATTTAAAATGTGTATGTAAATAGGGTATATATAAATAATATTAATTAAAACAGGTATATATTATATATATTAATCAATATTATTCCAATAATTCAAAGAGATACTTATATATATATTTTATTGTTTAATATGCAGAGAATTTAATAATAGAATTGCCGACTTAAAATAGATATATAAAAATATGGTATATATAAATAATATTTTTTAAAGTAGGTATATATTATATACATTATCCAATATTATTCCAATAATTTAGAGATACGAAATATAAAAATTGTGAAGAGGAGATAAATTTTGGAAAATGATTAAATTAGTTAAATTAATTTTTGTTAGAAACTGAACTGAAAATTTTAGGATTCTGTGCATTATTTAATTAGTAAATCACCAAGAAATTTTCTATTTTGGAGAAGTACTTTAGTATAAGCTTACTCGAGGAATTTTTACAGGCATTTTACGAAGATAAAGACTTCCTCGCGAAAATTTCGAATCAAACTTTCGACTTGCCCTTTCATGAGAAATTCTTCCCAATAACGGACCATCCAATAATGGATCGTAACCACAGTTCGTTCATCGGTTCTATAACCGGTCTCTGGTGGCTCCTATAACCATTATCATATCGGTTCTATAACCGTTATTATACCGATTTCACAGAGTGAATCGTGTAACTGAAAACGGTTCTACATCTAGAAACTGTCGAAATAATTTTAATCTCGTGGATCAGGAAGAATCTTAAACCTGTGTCTAACTTTAACCTACCCTAACACTTACCCTAACCCTAAATTTGATCCCCAATAAAATACTCCCTAGAACAAAATTTAAAATTAAAAATTTAAATTTTAGATTAATCTAAATTAAATTACGTAATTTACATCAAAATATAAATAATTTGCAGAAAATGTAAATAATCGCAGAAAAATTTTCTTTTCGTGGGTTTTCGTGTTGTGTTTATAATATTGATAAGATTATATTTCTAGGTTATGTTTCTACTTGTTGGAAGACTGGTCTGTGGTATGTGTGGCGGTGTGTTTTGTGTCCTGACACCGATCTACGTGGCCGAAATCGCGAGCAAAGAAATTCGAGGACGTTTGCTCGCGTTCTTTCAACTTCTCATCAACTGTGGCGTGATGTACGCCTTCTACATAGCTCACGTGCTAGACGAGAATAAAACTGTGTGCAGGTATATGAATTATTATTTTCCTTCGAATTTGTGACAATTATTGTACATTTACTACACACGAATTTTCAAACATATATATGTCTTTCATTTCAACAACAAATTATTTATTTAATTATTCATTTATTTATTTACCGTAATGCCAGTCGTATTCAATTAAATTTCCAATTTTTTAATTGAAAGTGGAAATATGAAATCTGCAATCTGGCTCTTTTTAATGCAAAAATTTCTGCACTCTGATATTTCTAGCAGAAATGTTGACTCATTCTATGAAAATTTGTTGTGATGTAGTTGCAATATAATTTTCATGTAATTGCTTAATTTTACCTCAGTGTAACAGCTTGGTAAGCAAAATTGAATAGTTTACCTGCGATTTTGGTAGACGAAGTTTAATTCAATCGAAATTTAACATATCAGCGTGAAACTATTTTACGTTGTGCAAGGTTTATTCCCGCATACTCGAAATTCCAGAATTAATCTTTAATATAAAAATCAATTTCTACTATACCAAGTATCAAAAATTCCCTTAACACTCTGCAAAACTTAATTTATACTAAATTCCTATAAACATCAATTTATTTAAAATACCAATTAATGTTCGATTAAAATACCTCTGCTTCTGTTCCAGAATTATTTTCTTAATTTTCTGTTAACAAATTTCAGTCTCTCAAAATTCACGAAATTGTCCAAAGAAAAATCCGTGTTTTACTAAATTTGTCTATCTATAAATATTTACAATTCCTGCTAAAAATTCGCGAGAATAATATTGCAAACGTAATAATTTCCGCATGCATGGAGAAAAATAAGAAAATATGAAAAATTAATTTCTCGAGTCACAGATCGTCCTTCGAACAGTCCAAGCTTTTTCCCTCCTCGATCGTGACACGCTTTATTAAATCAAGGTTGACACGAGAGTACGGTCTCTCCGGGAACTGCGTGTAAATCAATTCTTTCTCGTAAAGGTACAGCATAATTTGCGGGCTCGCGTGCCTCTCGATCGCGCTGGTGAAATTATTACCCGAGAGTCCGCTCTACTATTTGTCGAGGAACGACGAGATCAATGCAGAAAAATCCTTGAGATGGTATCGCGGCGACACTTACGATGTCCAGCACGAAATCAGCGAAACGAAGCGCCTGATTCCTGCAACCCGCTCGAGGCAGGTAAGAAACAACGATTTCTTTGTGCCAGTGTTTCGTAGGTCAAAGCGATTAACTCCGCCATTTATATTTTTCCCATTATTAAATAAAATTAGAAAATTAGAAAAATAAAAATTTGGAATTTTTGCACTCGACGATTTTTTGGCTAAAGTGGTGTACGAGTTGAAAAATTTTCTGCTATAAGACTGATGATATTTTTCTAGCAGTAAGTAAGAATATATAATAATAATTAACAGGTAGAATTATTTAATTTCGATATCCCGCACACTGTTGCATTATCTTAAATTATTAAAAATAATATTAAATAATTGAATATATTAATTAATATCGAACTTCGAAATTTTATAAAATGGCGACTGAAGGGTGCCTCTCGAATGCCAAAAATTAATTTCAAATTTTTATTATTTAATTTCCCATAATTAAATTAAATAAAAATTAAATAAAAATCTATTAAATATGATTTAATTGAATTGAGTAAAAATAATGGGATTAATGTAATGATTAAATATGCAAATAAATAATTGAAAAGTACATATATGGATAATCTACAACCATTCACAAAAGTTTGAATTATTCCATGCTTTTAAAAGTCGTGGAAACGAATTCTTTCGTGTTTACAGTTTGATAAATTCATCTTTAAACGTTCCACGCGATGAAAGTAAACGCTGGAAGTAAAAAAGTTTTCGAATAATGGAATATTTGTGTTTCTTATATCTGCAGGCTTTATGTAGGTTTTAGAAAGAGTTATATCGATACAAAATGGAGGAAAGAAATTTAGTGTTCAGGGATTTAGGTTACGTAAGAAATATCATAAAATGTTTCCAGCCCTCCATTTAGGATTTTATTGATTTTCGAAGATATGTTATTCGCTATAAAATCTCATATCGATAGCTTTTTCCTGTTGTTATTGAAACCGGAGAACTTACTTTTATAATCTACCATATATGTATCCTTTCGTGCGTTTAGTTTTATTTAAAAAATAACAATCAGACCAAAATTTATTTTATTTAAAATAGTTGCAAGATTTCACGAATAATTTTCCATAAGGAATTTTTTTCAAATTTCATACATTTTGTTGATAAATTCACTGTTCCCATGGTTAATCGTGTCCCTCGTATGCGAAATTCTCTGCACGAGTTTCGAGGCTGCAGATGGTCTCAGGTAAAATCCTTCGTGTATTTTTTAAAATACACAGCAGGAAGACAAAACATGTCTTTCGTCATTTTTGTACAAACAAAGGAAGCATACGCAGCTGAGGGGCACAAAAACCCTCGAAACTACAGATGTGTTAAAAATTTCTTCCCTACTCGTTATTTGTAATTAGCTAAAACATGTTATACCAGGCGTAAACTCGTCTTCCAAATGTCAAAGCAAAAGAAATAACGCAAATTTACATAATTCGTTAGTTTCCATTTCCACGACAATTGAAAAATTCGTCAAACATGGAGTATTTATTAAAAAGCAAATTCGTAGGAACCAACGAGACACGAAATTTTTAATAGGTATTTTATAAATAATTAAACAATCGCGAAAAGAACGAGGCAATGAATGGCAACTCGATTGAAATGACTCGTGGCAAATTAATTTTTTAATTTAACGTATTGGGATATAATAAAACGAAAATGTTAAATCGAAAATTGAAGAAATTAGAAAATGAAGTCGAAACGAAAGATTTAATCGAAAATTTTTAATAAGTATTTTATAAATAATTAAACAATCGTGAAAAGAACGAGGCAGTGAATGGCAACTCGATTGAAATGACTCGTGGCAAATTAATTTTTTAATTTAACGTATTGGGATATAATAAAACGAAAATGTTAAATCGAAAATTGAAGAAATTAGAAAATGAAGTCGAAACGAAAGATTTAATCGAAAATTTTTAATAGGTATTTTATAAATAATTAAACAATCGCGAAAAGAACGAGGCAGTGAATGGGAACTCGATTAAAATAATTTGTGACAAATTAATTTTTTAATTTAAAGTATTGGGATATAATAAAATGGGTTAAATAGAAAATTGAAGAAATGAGAAAATGAAGTCGAAACGAAAGATTTAATCGAAATTGCTCGATGTAACGTCGCTTAAAATACTTTATGCCGTGAGATGTTTCGCTGTTTTTTAATTCTGTGAATAAACTCACTGACCAGTGCAAACGCCAATAAAAAATGGAGCATGGCTGTACATTCAAAAGCCATTAAATAATTGCGAAGTTTGAAATGTTTCATCGCTACTCGGTTAGCTGCTTGAAACTCTGCGAAGATCAAAATTGCGAGCAAAAATAAATAGGAAGCATCTTGATGAAATTGCTAATTGAGAAATTTTTACGTAGGAAAGCAGAATTTCTGAAATTATTTGTGCACGTGAATAAATGAAAAATTATGGAGCAATATAAGTCTGTTTATATGAATGATCATAAACTGAATAGGAATTTCATGATCAAATTTTCATGAAAGATGCAGTAATTATGATAATTTTGTTTCTTTAATAAAGTAAAATAAAGTGAAATTTTTATTTTTTATTTTCTGCATAATAACAGTGGAATTGCACTCAATTCACGTAAACATTACACGAATCACTATTCATCACTAAACATCCTATTCTGTATAATATTTTACTATCATTCAAATTCTACTAACACTCTATTTTATTTAAAAGTCAACTATTATCTAAATTCTACTAACCACTTTACTTTATTTAAAATTCTATTATTATCTAATACCTACTGTATTTGAAATTTTCGCGCTATCTAAATTCTACTAACCACTTTACTCTATCTAAAATTCTAATACTATGTCAATTTTACTAAACACTCTACTCTATCTAAAATTCTAATACTATGTCAATTTTACTAAACACTCTACTCTATATAAAATTCTAGTACCATTTAAATCCAGCTAAATATCTTAATGCATTTAAAATTCCACTATTATCCAAATTCTAATAAACACACTATTCCATCACTAGACAACCTAAACTCCAAACTTAATTATTAGCTATTATTCTTAATTATTAAAATATTACTGAATTACTATTCATTAATTTGTTTACTAAAATATTACTGGATTACTAATCACTGATTTGATTACTAAAATATTACTGAATTACTCTAACCATTGATTTCATTACTAAAATATTACTGAATTAGTAACCATTAATTTCATTAATAAAATGTTACTGAATTACTAATCATTGATTTCATTACTAAAATATTACTGGATTACTAATCACTGATCTGATTACTAAAATATTACTGAATTACTCTAACGATTGATTTCATTACTAAAATATTACTAAATTGGTAAACATTAATTTCATTAATAAAATGTTACTGAATTACTAATCATTGATTTCATTATTAAAATATTACTGAATTATTAATCATTGATTTGATTACTAAAATATTACTGCATTACTAAGTATTGATTTGATTACTGAAATAATACTGAATTACTAACCACTGATTTGATTATTAAAATACTATCAAATTATTAATCATTGCCTCGATTATTCGAATATTACCGAATTTTTAATTATTACCCCGATTATTAAAATATCACTGGATTATTAATTATTTCTGCAATACCAGTTTAGCCTGAAGCTGCTAAGGAATCGTCGAGTGCTACGTTCCATAGCGACCTGCTTCGGAGTGATCCTGGGCCAGCACTTGTCCGGCGTCAACATGATGATTTTCTACGCCCTGATGCTCTTCGACACCAGCGGTTCTGGTGAACTGACCGGAAGCGAACAGACGCTGGTCGTCGGTGCCGTTCAAATATTGGTATCCCTCTTGGCCGCGTTCCTCGTCGACGTGCTAGGACGTCGAATTCTCCTCACTGCTTCCTCCCTTCTCATGGGATTATTCCTTATACTGCTAGGTAAACGATGCTGAAATAGTTGATCCAACGAATCGTTCTATCTACTCCATACAATAGCCTCTTGTAACTGCTGTTACTCCAAATATTCCATAATACTTTCCCCTTCGAATTTTTACTTCATACCCAAATATCTGTTTCTTTCATTCGAATTAACAGAAATTATTTTTGCACCAAAATTTGCGACAGAAATTTTTAAATTGACTCCTCTCTATAATTTATTTATCATTATTTTCATTATAAGCTTCAATTTGAATATCCCATATTCGTTAAAAAAGATATATAAAAATGGAACAAATACAGTTTCACTGACAAAAATTAAAAAACGATGTAACGATTTTCGAATTTTTATCTTTTAAATTTCTCTAGACTTTCAAGGAAAAATAAGGAGAGAAAGACTGACAAATTTTCTGTTAATATAAAGATTAAAGTACGAAGTGTATATCGTGTATAAAATAAGTACAACTTCGAGGGATCGTGATTGCCCTGTAATTTGAACGAAAATCCGCGTTACGTTATTTATTGTTATTTACCGGTCGTTTATTACTCGTCTCGAATTAATTATAAGCGATGCGCGAAAGATTAGTTAATAACGACCGCGTTTGATAACCGACGCTCATTACCGATGCCAGTACTTTCGTTTAAGTAGATTCGATAAATATCGCGCGTGTTTATTTGCCCCTAGTCGATTAGGGTTTCCGAAGAAAAATCGACCTGCTCGATGGGCACGTCTACGACGCTGGCTTTGGGCCAGCTGAAAATACGACTTCTTCTGCAATACTTCCGGTGCACGTTACATAGCGCGTATTAAGAAATCAAAATAGACCCTGCATCGATTGTTAATTCAGTCGTTCATTGGAAACTCAAACAGGGGATCGCACCTCAACTTTCGAGTCGAATAACAACCCCATAGTATTTTTATAACAACCCCCTAATATTTTCTTATTTATCGCGCGACGTGTTTGTCAATTTATTTCAAAAATGAGTTCTATTTCTAAATAATTTTCAATACAGACAAATAGAGAATAGAGAATATAATAAGAGTAGTAATTCTTATTTACGAGTTTAAGAAAATTGAGAATCTTATCGTTATATGAAATTAAAATATACTTGCAATAAACTTGTTGGACCAGTTCCTCAAAAAATATTATGAAAATATACACTTGGCCTAAATTATTAATACGATTCAACTGGCAACCAATACATTGAACGTACAATAAGAATTCTTAATTTCTTTGTTTTTAATTATAATTAAAAATCAGTAATTTTAAGAATTCCTACTGTACGGTCAATGTATTTGTTGCCAATTTCTAATATTGGTATCGCATAATGTTTTGTTTTAATTATAATTAAAAATCAGTAATTTTATTTGATACCAATATTAAAAAATCAAATTCTAATTACTCGGTAATATAGTACTCGAATAATTAAGAACAACGTAAACGATAATAATTTAGAATTAATGGTAGTCTGTCAATTATCACTCTACCATTTACATTTTCTTATTCCACCACCATTTTCCCAACATCTTATAAATTTTCCTTTAATTATAATTAAAAATCAGTAATTTCACGAATTGCTACTGTACGTTCAATGTATTGGTTGCCAATTTTTAATATTGTTGTCACATAATGTTTTTTTTTTAATTATAATTAAAAATCAGTAATTTTATGCGATACCAATATTAAAAAATCAAATTCTAATCACTCGATAATATATAATAATACTCAAATAATTAACAACAACTTAAAGGATATTAATCTAGAACCCATGGTAGTCTACCAATTATCACTCCACCATTTAAATTTTTCCATTCCACTACCATTTTCCCATCATCTTATAAATTTTCCTTTAATTATAATTAAAAATCAGTAATTTTATGCGATACCAATATTAAAAAATCAAATTCTAATCACTCGATAATATATAATAGTACTCAAATAATTAACAACAACTTAAAGGATATTAATCTAGAACCCATGGTAATCTACCAGATATCACTCCACCATTTACATTTCTCCATTCCACTACCATTTTCCCACCATCTTATAAATTTTCCTTTAATTATAATTAAAAATCAGTAATTTTATTGGATACCAATATTAACAAATCAAATTCTAATCACTCGGTAATACAATAGTTAACAAATAATTAACAATTTGAACGATAATAATTTAGAACCCATGGTAGCCTGCCAATCATCACTCCACCATTTACATTTTCCCATTCCACCGCCATTTTCCCATTTTATGCCATTTTATACATTTTGCTTTCTCCATTCCAGGTTGGTTCTTCAGCCTACGTGACAGCGACCCCGAGTACGACGACATCTACTACTGGATGTCGCCTACCTGGATCACTCTGATCTTCGCCTCGTTCAATCTAGGTCTTGGACCAATTTCCTGGTCTCTCTTAGGCGACACACTTCCGCAAGAACTGAAGACTCCAGTGGTTTCCGGCGCGGTCGCTCTCGGATGGCTGTTCTCGCTGATGGCCACGCTAACTTTCGACGAGATAATCATCTCCCTGGGCGATACGAAGGTCATGTGGCTGTCCTCTGCCATATGCTGGCTGATAGCTCTGTTCTGCGCCATCGTGGTGAAGGACAACACTGGCAAGAGCCTAATCGAGATCCAGGAGGACTTTCGTGTCACGCCTAACAGAGGGATAGAGGAGACCTGATGGTCCAACGCGAATTTCGATTATTATTGGCATTTCCTTCCATGGAATTTTATTTCTTTGCATCTCATCTAGCCTGTCAATTGTCTTTTCCTAGTTTGCATAGGCTATATAAACAAATTGCATGCTAGACTGTTTCCGAGAGTACTTTTTAGGTGGAGAGTGCAGGAGGATCTTTGGATTAGCTCGCTAGAGTTAGGTGAGAGTGCGAATAGTGATCATTGGCAGGTAATAGACAGTGGAGAGGTTGCTATGTGGTTTGACTGATTCGATTCGATGGATAAACGACTAGAGTGAATTTGCGAACTTAATTTGCTTGGCTGCGAAATTTGATTAGCCTCGTTGCGGATTTTATTAATTTAAGGTAACTATACGCTGTCAATTATAATTGACAATTCGTAAATTTCGATTATTTTGCTCGGTTGCATTTTTACCTCAACTTTTGTCTCGTACCGCATCTTTTACAGGGATATTATTTTTTAACAAATTTTTGGACCTTGAAAGTGTCAGAGAGATTTTAACAATGTATTAATATCGTATTAAGTGTCTGCTGTAAATCCAAATTTTCCGATTTTCTTTCCAAATTTACTATCTTTTATTCAATGCTAGCATAATGGTAAAATATTTATTTAATAGTAAATATAATATTTCTATCGAGTCTTTTTCTTTTTCCAATATTTTTCTGCACTCGTAATCTCTGAGAAAGATAGTAAGTTGCACCATTAGTGGTGATTAATATAATACTCGTAAATTATTCGTACGTGTTCCATAAGGTGAGGCGTTCTACCACAGTGACCGCAATTTCCGATTTTTCCACCTTTCGTGAAACCTTCGACGATAAATTCAGCAAAGTGTTAAAAGCGTTTGCGCATAAAGTAGCAAAGAGCGTGAGAAGCAGCAGTGGAAAGTGTTGATAATACGCCTGGCGTAAATAATTGTCCCGATTTTTATTTTCTCTAGCTTCCACCCCGATTCGTAAACCGTTCAAATTGACGGGGACTACATATCGTTGTTTTAAACGCCACTGAATCGTAAACCTTCCAAGCAAATATTTGCTTGTTTACTTGAAATTGCAACCAACGCATTGTCCAATTTCTTTCGCGAATTTATTTAACACGGTTCGTTTCAGTGCACCTCCAATTTTTCATATTTCTCCCTCCTTCTTTTTAAAGGAGTCTGTTAAGGAAAAAATTCATCACAGTGATAACGATGATAACGATGGTAAATGATGGTATTAACCGATGACAATGTAAATTGTAATATAAGAACTGATTCTGTTATGTTTAATAATTTTAACGAGAAGCAATAAATAATATTATTGAAAATATTCTCGAAGAATAAGGAAAGAAGAAATTTTTTATTTATGTTTGGAGAAATTAATTAACAAATTAAAATCTTAAATTAATAAATTAATATTTTAAATTAATGAATTAAGCAAAACCTAGAAAATTTTAATTCTTAATAAAAATATAACATAATATTTGTAAAATATGGAATATGCAATTTTTAATTGTAAATTATTATACTATTCAACAGGGGATTATTATATTAATATCTACGAGAGCCACAGTGAAAAATATGATAAATATATATCATTTCCTATTTCTTTAAAAACTTCAATTTTAAAATTCCATTATAGTGTTTAATAATCCTACATTTCGAAAATTCGATAAACTATATTTTTATTTCACCCTGTGATTAAATATATATTTTCGTAGCATCGTGACCAAAATTATTTTCCACTTTGATTTCACGATTATATATATATATATATATATTTTAATATCATCGTGACTAAAAGTGTCTTTTAATCCAATTTTCAATATTGTAATTAAATATCCTCATTCAATTTTATTATAATTAAATACTCTAATTCAATTTTCAATTTTGTGATTAAACATCCTTATATCATTTTCATAAAAATTATTTTTTAATTTAATTTTACGATCAATATATAAGATCTTGTGGAAAGATATATATTTTCGTAGAATCGTGAGCGAAATCATCTGTCAGTTCGATTTTGGGATTAAATAAATATTTCCACAGTACGGTACTTTCCTTCCTCAGGTCTTAGGGGGAATGAGCATGAAATCGTTCGTGGCAGGAAATGGTTGGAAGAAAATTCGATCATACCTAACATTGGCCTTCGATATTCTCGATTCCCGGTCACGAGTTTGCCTCTCGTTACGCGGTCTCAATGGGTTAACGAGAACACTTATCGGACTCTGTATCGAATGGAATGGCGAGCGTTCGTTGGCCGTGGTCCAAAATGACGGCAAAGAAGATCCGCGCATTTTGTTCCGCGAGCTGATATATCGCGAGCAGATGCAACGAATCCTCGTGCAGTCTTTTGACAAAAATAACACCGCGAAGGCGATCGAGTCGCGGAACGATTTCATTAAGGACCCCGTTTATATTTACCCCCGCGGTGCTGCCGTGTTCCCCATCTACGGGGTGGCACGGAAATTTCGTCTAGAGAGGGAGAAATTTCAATAACTCGTCCAAGAATATTAGGAATTAGAAATTTTTAAGAATTTTGAGGAACTTTTCAAGTCTTATTCATTGGAAATATTTTTCCTACTTTAAAATATTAATTGATAATTTTTATTCTAGTAAATTCTAGTAAATTTCTAGTAAAGTTTCGTCGACTTCCCTAATTAAAGTACAGTGAGTGAGAAAAATTTTTATCATTCGCCTCAAAATTTTAATAATTGGCAGTTTTTAGGAATTTTGGGTAATTTTTCAAATTTTATTCATTGGCAATATTTTTTTTACGTTATAGTATTAGCCGATAATTTTTATTCTAGTAGATTCTAGTAAATCTTTAGTAAAGTTTCGTCGACTTCCCTAATTAAAGTACAGTGAGTGAGAAAAATTTTTATCATTCACCTCAAAATTTTAATAATTGGGGGTTTTTGGGAATTTTGGGTAATTTTTCAAATTTTATTCATTGGCAATATTTTTTTTACGTTATAGTATTAGCCGATAATTTTTATTCTAGTAGATTCTAGTAAATCTTTAGTAAAGTTTCGTCGACTTCCCTAATTAAAGTACAGTGAGTGAGAAAAATTTTTATCATTCGCCTCAAAATTTTAATAATTGGCAGTTTTTAGGAATTTTGGGTAATTTTTCAAATTTTATTCATTGGAAATATTTTTGTTACTTTGTAGTATTAGCTAATAATGTTTATTTTAGTAAATTTCTAAGAAATTTCTAGAAAATTTTATTTAAAAGCTGCATTTTCGATATTTTTTCGAAAATTGGACGACCCGAAAGTATTTTATTTGAAATCTCTGACCAGCGAATGATAGATTTAATATTCTATTTCGAACGATTGGGCACGTTGTTTACGAAGAGCTTTAGATTATTTAAAAATCGAATATATTAATCCGTAAATCGTATGAAACGAAGATAATAAAATATCTGTCGATGAAGAGATTGAAAGGAATGGAGAATTTTATTTAAGCAATAGATATTTACACTGATAGAATGGTATAAATGGTAAATCAATATTGCGGTGCAATAGCACATGAACTTTTATTGCGGCATTGCTTCACATTTTTACGTCCCATTTCTCTTATTTATTTTTTCAACAGTTTGTTGTCCCACTCGCACACATCCTACTTTTTTTCTTTTTTATTTTTTATTTTTTATCTATCCCTCGTAAATATCATATTTTTTTATTATTTTTCAAACGATTAAATATTCTTATGGATTTTGTTTAACTTAGCGATTTACAATAAACGAATATAAATTAAATAAACTTCAACCAATTTCTTTTTATCAATTATTTATCGTTGCTTAATCGTGGAAGAAAGAATTGAATAAAATTAACTCGATTCTCATATTTTCGGTACAATCCTTCCATTTAATACACTTCTAACCTTGAAAAAAATAAATCGGTAATTTTGACTTCTAAAAATAAAATTTTATACTAATTTCAGACACCCAATATGCATTCTCCGACAACGTGCGTCCTCGTTCCTTTATTAATCACGAATCTGATGCTCAAAGTTTCTCGTAACTTCTCTTTTCTCCATCTATTCGTCTGAAGGCAGATGAAGTGTAAAGAATATGTGTTTGACAAGGAGCCAACGCAAGATTTCGTTGCATTGGCCACGACATTGTTGAAAAATCAGGAAGCATCGCTGTTCGATCACCAATGCCACCTTTAAATATTGTCTGCCAACTATTTTCGCACGAATTTTTCAAAATATACTATATCCTAATTTAGGCAAATTTAGGTAAATATGAATTTTTTTTAAAATACGTAGAACTCATAGAAAATGAACTTTACCATAACCGTTGATATTTTTAAATAATTAAATTTTAATTAAATAATCAAATAATTAAATTTTATTCGATTTAAGGAATCAAAAATCGGTATATAGAAATGAAATTTAATTAAATTTGCTATATTCGAAATGAGGTGGAAAATTTGTTATCCTTTTTGTTCCCAAAAATTTAATTTATCCTAACGTTATTAATTAATTTCACGTTAAAATCTAACGTAATTATGATCCAATTTTGCAGGATTAAAAAGTGCAGCATTCATTATTGCGTTTCAATAAATGTTCTGTAGCTTCGATAATCTTCTACAGAAACATAATCTTCTTCAGTGCTTTGTCGGATTCCTCTAATTAATTAATTAAGCCTATTTAAATTTGGTCACTTCAATTGCAGAATTCTCAAAATTCAAACTTTCACTCACCAATGGTAATTTCCCTCTGCGTCATTTTACATCCTCGTTCTGAAACAAAGAGATGAAATAAAATAGTATGAAATTCTCAATTTTTTGATTATTATAATAATATACATATATTTTATACATCATAATTGTATAATAAATATTAAAATTAATAATGGAGAATTATATAGGGAAAATAAATTAATTACTAGACAATATAGAACGTAATTAAAATTGCTACCAGAAGGTATGGAAAATATTATCAATGGGAAGAGAAAAGTAATGCATTCATTTCATTTCACGTGTTCTCATTAATCTATTCAGCATTCTTCGACTTTCATTTCGAGTTTCGCGTTACCACCAAGTTTCCTCGTTTTTCTCCTCCAATTTGCCCTGTTCCTACGTTACCATCAAACTCATTAGCCTTCTTCTTAATTTATTTCAATTTCACGTTACCGTACCAGCGTTTGTACTCGTTTTAAAATTCATTTTGCCCCTCGAAAATACAGAACGTGTCGTGGAAAAAAGATATTTTCCTCGAATTCAACATTTCACGTTTACAGAATTACCTGAATATACTCTACCTTAAACTTACAGCAATTTTTAAATCCAATTGAACCTAATATACGCATTTGGATTTATTAAGAAATTCGATACGACACTGTATAATTGTTATGTTGTTCATTATTGAATTGGTAATTATTATACTGTCAATTATTAGATTATTGACGATATAAATAATCATCTTAACGATTATAAAAGTAATAAAAAGAAAAATTTTGAACACAACAAATTGTTTATTCAAATTACCTTTGATATTTATATTTACGTCAATAATGATTAGGTGAATACAAAATTTGTATACAATATATACAAATAACATTACAACTTTCAGTTGTATTAAATTGTTTAAATTTCATTTTAATTTTAATTCTTCAAATGTTATTTATAGCATATTTTGTTAAACGTAAGATACGTAATTTGGAGTTCACTATAATAAATCCATGCCAATAATAAAAAGGAAATAAAAAGTTGAAATATGGATACGAAAATTATACAATGTTCAGAAATAAGTTATAATAAGCCGGGAAGATAAATATTATAAAATTTTAGGAAACAAATCAAAATTCACAATCACAGTAACGTTTGCACATAAAATTCGTGAATTTATATTTCCACCTGCAATTGAAAATTTGGGTCAAGAGTCAGGCCTGAAAAAAATATACAAATTCAGGATTATAAGTTTAAAAATAACACGACGTAGAAATTTATACGATCACTGAATCGAGGATCACAGTGTTTCAAAAATGTTTTAAATTATTGAAGAATGTAATTTTTAATTTTAAAAATACGACAATTTTTCAAAACTCGCAGAAAGGATATGAATCCGGTGTGAAGTTAAAGTTCGTAAAAATTATAAATGTAAACTTTAGAATTTTAATCGCGGGATTCTCTAATCTCAGGATTCAAATTTTCCCGCGATATTCAAATGAACGTCGATAGCAATAAATCAGTGGAAGCGATCTGAGATCCGGGCGTAAAAATTGCACGACGTCGAGGCCCTGGCGACCATTAAACAGCACGGTGTTTCGCGATAGTAATCGAAATTCGCGGGAAATCGCGTGCGCTCGGGGAATTTCGACGGCTGCCAAACCGTGTCTCTGTACTTTAGCACATTCGAGGGACGTTCGTTTGGTATTCACGAGTGTTCGGGCTCGTTTGTCCCGAAAACTGACACGAGCACTTTTTTGCACGCGAATCGCGAACATTAATCATGCTCGAAGACGGCAGGGAAAAAACTGATTTTCGTTCTTCTCTCTCCGATCCACGCTATTTCTCTCATTCTGAATTTAAATTGACGTAATTAATCGCCTCGTGTTCCTGTTCTGGTCAGATTGATGATGGACTAGTGTCACGGGAAACGCGTAATGAAAATAATCAGGTTATGATAAATGCAACAATTGTTCCAGTCGAATTACGTAAATTCGAAAATCGAGAATGTTCACTATTTCTGGTTACAGAGAATCCACAAATATTTATTGGATAATATAATTATTATTTAATTGTATCAATTATAAATTAAATAAATTTATTTATTTATTAATATT
>NW_016916987.1:24373-31477 GCF_001483705.2 Eufriesea mexicana | reverse complement strand
TATTATATATTATGTACGTTATATATATTTTTTACTATATTTTTTATATAGGATTGCAGAATATAATATCGAATAATATATATATATTTTTTTTTTGGTATATGGTATATTTTTTTATTATAAATCAGTGGTTTCAGTGTTACTATTGTATAAGAATTTAGATCACAGTAAGTGCAATATGAACACTGAAACTACTGATCTATAATAAAAAAATACACCACGCATAGATGACAATAATTATAACAGCAGGATGCAAATAAATAAATATATATAATCGCATTTTTCTTCGAATAAGAATGAATATTAATTTTGTCAATAGCAGCTGCACACTTCGAGCAATTGCTAGAATAAAATGCATAAAACAAGTTATATTAAGTCGTTCAATGGTTCTAGTGTCGAAGGATAAAGAATACACGCAGCGACGTCTCTAGGTAGGAAACAATCCCAGGCAGAATTAAGTCGACACGTGTAGACGCGTAAATAACAACGACACGTGCTCTAGCGGCAGTAGCGTGAAACGCGCGACAGAGTCAACGCGATGGAGAATCGCGGAACGTATTTCCTGAAACATTTTTCCGAAGTCTGACACGCGATGTGACACGTTCCCTTGAAAGTTGTATCAGATACATCGCTCTTTAACCTAGCAGCAGTGTCCACGCTCCGGGACGTGCTTCGCCAAGCAGAGGTAATCGGCAGACGCGAAGTCAGCATTTCTTTACGTGTCGCGAGTACGCTATTTTCTCTCTTTTCCTTCTTTTTCCCCTCTGTTCACTACTTACATGTGTGACCCACTTTTTCCCAACGCTGTAATCCATTCATTTTCGTCGGCTGAGATTTCTTCGTGCGATATATTCGCGGGTGATGAGGGCGTTGTTAATTTTAGGTTATGTAAGATACTAACGCCACTGCGGAGATATCGATAACTTGCGAATTTATTGCTTTTGTTATGGTTGATGACGTTTTTCTTGGAAATAACACTGATTTTGGAAATTCTTCGGGAATAATTTGAACGAGCTACATATTATTTGGAAATGGAATGTATTAATTTCATTAATTGTAGAAAATTATCGAAAGCAGTGGTGGATTTATGTAATTCGAAGATATTTTAGTTAAAATCAATGACTAGCTTAATTATACCAAGGTAGAGTGAATTAAATTAAATTAGGGTAATCTCTGAATTATTTGACTATTGAATGTATTAATTTTGAAAATTATAGAATATCAGTGGCGATGTAATTTTAAGATATTATATTTCAAGCCAATGATTAATTTAATTACGTTTTAAAAAGATGGCTTTAATACGTTTATACGAATATTTATCGCATAATTGCTGCCTCTTATAGTCCTCACAAAATTCTCTTTTATTTCTGACGAGATAAAATATTTAACACAGAAAATACCCGTTTCGTTAAACGAGAAATAAGATTATCTATCTCAACGCACATAAATCCTAAATAAAATGAATAAACTTTTTACATTTTCCCGCCAAAAAGAGAAATTTATTTATCAACGCTTTAAAATTATAATGGTGTACAGGTAGATATTATCAAAATACATGTTTTCTCGATAAAAAACAGGATAAAACTCTGGAAATACGTGTCGACTTTTTAAGACCTCTCAGTGGACACTAACTAACTTCTCGTTTCGCACTCTAGATGTCACTCTCCACGCATCTCTCTCTAAAGCAACGTTTCTCTACCATTTTTAGTTTATGTCTTTCATCTTCCATTTTCTTTATATCCCCGAAACGTTTAAATTTACAAAAATACATTGAGACATTTATATTATACTCTTATTTATTTCCATAAATCAATTTATAAATCCTCGCTATAAATATTCTCACCTAACCTCAAAAATTCGATATTCAGCTCCTCATAGACCCCATTAAGAAACCATGCTCCAAAGTCCAATTTTCAAATAAATTAACATTATAAATAGTTAATATTATAAATAATAAATATAAATAGCAATTAATATTATAAATAATAAATATAAATATTACAAGTTTTCCAATAAATTAATATAATAAATAAATTAAAATAAATGATAAATAAGTATAAATTAGTTAAAATAATTTTCCATCAAACTTCTTCAATCCTATTTCTCGCTATTAACCCTCTACAACCCTAATTCCCTTTCAACCCTCTCTCTAACAACTCCGTACTATTTTAGATACTCGAAGGTCCTCGAAGAGGCAACAAATTAATAAGAACCGATTCGAATGAACTCTGTTCATCGTTTAATAATTGCCCGGCGTATTTGAAAATGTCTAATGTGCCTGGAAATTTTTACGTTGCACCCACGAACAAAATTAATTAATATTCACGGTCGACAAAGGAGTTCAAAGGGTTGAAGCTTGCTGCTAACACTCGCGTTTCGCGACGGGGCACAATAAGGGTTCTAATGAAAAGTCAATAACTCCGCGACAGTTAAGCGGGCAGAGTTTACCATTCGCAGAGCCGAAGTTTCGCTCGGGGAAGATGTGGACGTGGTTCGAGTATCGATAGACACCCCAGTGGTACGGGAGCCACCCACTCGAGAACAAATTTCGGATTATTTATACCCGTGGCCCCAGATATTAAGTTTCGAGGGTGTTTGGTGGCGTGACGATACGATCGCGTTCTCGACAGCGTTGTTGCGTCAAATTACGAAAGTTCCCCCATAAAATTAATGCCGCGAACGCGAGCATTGTGTCTACCTGAGAATTAGGATCCTCGAGGAACCATGGTAGAGCTGGGCCCCCGGCGACGTCTTTAAACTTCCACAGCCCGTGTAATTAAGAATATTTGTTGAATTTCCCTTGAAAGCGGCGGCGAAGTTCCACGGGAACCTCTATTCTTGGCCATTTGTTCTCTACCAGCCGTCTCTTTGTTCTTTCGCCTGCTGTCTAGAATCTTGCTGACATCGGGAATATCGGGATTTCCGTTTGATGAGTTTTAGATTATATCTTCGGATCTTTCGTATCTTTTGTTTATCTATTCTTTTCAGAGGGTTGTTTTGCAAGTAATTTTATTGGTCTGAGAAATGTTGGGAATAATTTGTTAAATAAGTAGTAAGAGTGATTAAATTCCTCGAGTTAATCTTGTTTGACAGTTTGGAATTTTTATTCCAAGATCACAGTGAGGGATTGTAATTAGTTGGGAACTTCGAGGCAGGGATATTTATTAGAAATGGGTGTATATGGATCCGTGCTAATTAACTGCCAGCTTTGAGGTGATTCGTGGCTGCCGCAGTTCGATATCACGTAGTAATCAAAGTTGAGGGCTCGCAGGTGTAAGTCTGTATAAGACTTTTGAAGGAAATATACCAATTGGGTTTATCAGGGATTTAATAACACACCGATGTCGTGGTAGCTTTTGTAACCTGGGCCTGAAGCTATGGCATTCGAAGGATTAGTAATGGACGTGAGACAGCAACGGCATCAAACGTTATGTGTCAGGGTGGGAACCATGTCGTAGATATTATTCGATATCGATATTGATTCGTGACGTCGAAACTGTGAAATTTGGAAATTTGGAAATACAGAAATTTAGAAGCTCAAAGGTTTGGAAATTTGGAAATTAAGAAATTGGGGACTTGGAAAATTGGGAAATTGGAAATTTAGAAATTTAGGAATTGGAAATTTTTTAATTTAGAAAATTAGAATCTTGGAAATATAGAAATTTGAAAACTCGGGGACTTGGAAAATGGAAATTTAGAAATATAGGAAATTAGAATCTTGGAAATTTAGAAATTTGAAAACTTAGGGACTTGGAAAATTGGAGATTTGGAAATTTTCGAATTTAGAAAATTAGAATCTTGGAAATATAGAAATTTGAAAACTTGGGGATTTGAAAAATCGGAAGATTGGAAATTTGGAAATTTAGAAACTTAGGAATTGGAAATTTTTAAATTTAGGAAATTAAAATATTGAAAATTGAGATCTTTGGAAACTCGGGGACTTAGAAAATTATAAATTTGGAAATTACGAAATCTAAAAATTGGAAATTTTTAAATTTAGGAAATTAGAAACTTAGAAACGTAGAAATTTGAAAACTTGGAAATTTGGGAACTTATAAACTTGGAAATTTGGAAATTTTAAATAAAAACATTTAAGTCTTCGTTTCATTGGCAACAAATTTCGCATATCAAAATGGCTTCTCCCTATAACATACCTATTCAAATAGCTTCTACATTGTACTACTGTATACGAAAATATTGCACTTTATCTGGCTGTTTGCTTTGCTCCAGTTTCCTTTGCACGCGTCATCTCTCTTCGTTAAATTAGAACTTTCACAAAATGATTATTCGGAAAATTTGGCAAAGATCAAAAGATCGCATTCACGTATATTTCGTGATTGGAAAATTTTGAGAAAATTATTTGACAATTTTCAACGTGTCTCAGACCCACATATTTGTTCTTTATAAATACAGGAATCCTAAATTTAACAAAACTATAATAAATGACAAAATAAGCTTTAACATCCACATCATAATTATTAATACTCTGCAAGTACATGAGAAATAGAGAAATTGTTTAGTTTCTAAATGTATTATGCAATATTCTAAATTTACTAAATCCTAAATATTATATATAAATTATATGTATTTACACTGCATTATAAATTCTAAATATATTAAATATATTTTTAATTTATTATAGTCATAAATACAGAAAATTGGTGTTTTGTTGATACGAAATTTTAAGATTTAAAAAATTATAAATATTTTATATTTTTATTGTATTACGTTTAATATCTGTAAATACACACGCATGTAATTATTTATATATTTTTTCAATTATTTATATAATAGATTAATAATGTTCTTGTTAAGTGTACATATAGGATACAATTTTGTTTAGTAAGATTGTGAGTATTGTTGCATAAAGCTGTTAAATATTCTTTTCTGTCTTTCATGGAACAGATGGCGAATGGTTAAATACGTGTGATGTATTAAAATATGCAACAGCATGTAAAATTATGCAGAAACATGCAAGAGTATGGATAAATACTCAGCTAAGCGAGAATCTGGTATGAAAAAGGTTGCACCTATTTTTATAAATATTATAAGTATCACAACTATTCCTTCCACATGAATCTTTTACATTTATATATCAGGTAATTTTACATATTTCGTTAATAATACAAACCTACTTATTCATAAATATTTGCAACATTTCGTAGTCTTTAAATCACAAAATTTATAAACTCTTAAATAGTAGAAATCACGACAAAAGCTAAGAAATCAATTTAATAATTTATCAACATTCGCGTTATTTAATATTAATTTACTTATTATTATTTTAAATTCATTAATTTAACTTAATTTATTTAATATTTATCAATATTTATAATATTATTATAAAACCAAAAATTATTTTGCTGTAAGAATATAATTATTTTAATATATCTAATGTATATAATATATTTGGAAACTTGGAATTGACTAAAATTCTGTAACATCGTGTTCAGAAATGTGATTTTGTTCTGTCTTTAAATAATTTCGAAAGAGTCGAAAACAATAAAATCGATGAGACATTATTTTCAGGCGAATTAACTCTTTTGCTTCGAATACCATAGCCAGCCACGTGTTGGTATCATAATATTAAAGAGAAAAAAATTAATAAAGGAAGAAAATACCGTTTTATTAGTTATTGAACTCTGTGAGCAGTGACTGTCGATAATGTTCTCTTTTGAAACCTTTCGCTTCATTTTCTTGCATCCTTGCATGCTGCACAATCCCTTTTATGTTTCTACAAGGGAAACAAAGGAATACACGACCTATGAATTTCAGGAAACCAACCTTTCTCTAACGATTTTTCATGCCCTCCAGTTTCCATTAATTTCTCCAGTTTCAGTGAACCGAACGTCTTAGTGCGTTGATTAACTCACTCGACTCTGACAAAGGAATAGGTCAAACGTGTATACACCGATTCTCACGAAATTTTGCTGAGAACTGGTCCATGAAACAATATTTAACCCGTACCCTTTTTGGCCACGATAGTCTATGTTGAAGAACTGAAAGAAATCTTCAAAGTTAGGGGTTGAAAACGTACCATTTTGGATATACCACACAGCAGGTTAAAGAATTAATTAATTTATTTGAAAAATTCCATTAAAATTCCCAATTGTTTGTCATTTTTCTCTTTAAGTATTAATTAAGTATTTCGATTAAGTATTAATCAAAGCAAAGAACTATACCCTAAATTTAAGATACATATTTATTTTTCCCAACTTTTCTCAACTTCTCCTAACTCTATGAAAATTTCCCAATGAATATTACGCATTAAAATTCACGTTGAATAGTGTAATTATTCCTTAATTTTATAAATGATTCGTTTATCTATATAATGTGATAAAAATTCGAATTTTTCTGTAATTTTTTATCGTCGAATTAATGTTAATTATTTATTATGTTTGTATTGGGCAAAATTGCGTATCTCTTTTTAGCCAGTAGCATCAAAAATCTTCGGCTAATTAAATCTGTGATTTGCTTGTGCCAATTAACGGTGGGTAAATTGAATTACATCTACTCACGACGGAATTATCGTCGATTAAGCTATTCGATGTCGACCTCGACGTGGTAAACACGCAGACGATTAAAGAGCGGCAATTACCGGCAAGAATTTATCAATTTCCGTCGACTGCAGCCGTTTCGAAACGACATTTGATAAACTTTCATCGAATCCCGTGGCCTCGGTGTATTCACTGCTCGCTATATGGACGTTGGAAATCGCTTTCAGAAACTTCCATCAAACGGCTCGACGTTTTCTCGTTCGATTGCCTTCGTATTTCTCCGCGATTTTTCCAATTATTTCACACGGATCACGTTCGTTTCACGTCGAATTACTACAAAGTGGACACTTCCGAAGGGAAAAGGAATACAAGTGGGGAATAAAATACAAATTTATGGGAATAAAAATTCCCCAATACCAAATTTTACATTAACCGACATTCATAATAAACGTGGAAAATTAAACAGGTGAAAAATTAATTAATCGAAAACAAATCCTACCTTAATTTCAAATAATGAGGATGTATAAATAAATAATATTCCAAAAATTTACAAATTTACAAAAAACTTACAAATAAATACCCAAATAATTCCCAAATAAAAATTCCA
>NW_016916987.1:0-24039 GCF_001483705.2 Eufriesea mexicana | reverse complement strand
TAAATATTATATATAAATTATATGTATTTACACTGCATTATAAATTCTAAATATATTAAATATATTTTTAATTTATTATAGTCATAAATACAGAAAATTGGTGTTTTGTTGATACGAAATTTTAAGATTTAAAAAATTATAAATATTTTATATTTTTATTGTATTACGTTTAATATCTGTAAATACACACGCATGTAATTATTTATATATTTTTTCAATTATTTATATAATAGATTAATAATGTTCTTGTTAAGTGTACATATAGGATACAATTTTGTTTAGTAAGATTGTGAGTATTGTTGCATAAAGCTGTTAAATATTCTTTTCTGTCTTTCATGGAACAGATGGCGAATGGTTAAATACGTGTGATGTATTAAAATATGCAACAGCATGTAAAATTATGCAGAAACATGCAAGAGTATGGATAAATACTCAGCTAAGCGAGAATCTGGTATGAAAAAGGTTGCACCTATTTTTATAAATATTATAAGTATCACAACTATTCCTTCCACATGAATCTTTTACATTTATATATCAGGTAATTTTACATATTTCGTTAATAATACAAACCTACTTATTCATAAATATTTGCAACATTTCGTAGTCTTTAAATCACAAAATTTATAAACTCTTAAATAGTAGAAATCACGACAAAAGCTAAGAAATCAATTTAATAATTTATCAACATTCGCGTTATTTAATATTAATTTACTTATTATTATTTTAAATTCATTAATTTAACTTAATTTATTTAATATTTATCAATATTTATAATATTATTATAAAACCAAAAATTATTTTGCTGTAAGAATATAATTATTTTAATATATCTAATGTATATAATATATTTGGAAACTTGGAATTGACTAAAATTCTGTAACATCGTGTTCAGAAATGTGATTTTGTTCTGTCTTTAAATAATTTCGAAAGAGTCGAAAACAATAAAATCGATGAGACATTATTTTCAGGCGAATTAACTCTTTTGCTTCGAATACCATAGCCAGCCACGTGTTGGTATCATAATATTAAAGAGAAAAAAATTAATAAAGGAAGAAAATACCGTTTTATTAGTTATTGAACTCTGTGAGCAGTGACTGTCGATAATGTTCTCTTTTGAAACCTTTCGCTTCATTTTCTTGCATCCTTGCATGCTGCACAATCCCTTTTATGTTTCTACAAGGGAAACAAAGGAATACACGACCTATGAATTTCAGGAAACCAACCTTTCTCTAACGATTTTTCATGCCCTCCAGTTTCCATTAATTTCTCCAGTTTCAGTGAACCGAACGTCTTAGTGCGTTGATTAACTCACTCGACTCTGACAAAGGAATAGGTCAAACGTGTATACACCGATTCTCACGAAATTTTGCTGAGAACTGGTCCATGAAACAATATTTAACCCGTACCCTTTTTGGCCACGATAGTCTATGTTGAAGAACTGAAAGAAATCTTCAAAGTTAGGGGTTGAAAACGTACCATTTTGGATATACCACACAGCAGGTTAAAGAATTAATTAATTTATTTGAAAAATTCCATTAAAATTCCCAATTGTTTGTCATTTTTCTCTTTAAGTATTAATTAAGTATTTCGATTAAGTATTAATCAAAGCAAAGAACTATACCCTAAATTTAAGATACATATTTATTTTTCCCAACTTTTCTCAACTTCTCCTAACTCTATGAAAATTTCCCAATGAATATTACGCATTAAAATTCACGTTGAATAGTGTAATTATTCCTTAATTTTATAAATGATTCGTTTATCTATATAATGTGATAAAAATTCGAATTTTTCTGTAATTTTTTATCGTCGAATTAATGTTAATTATTTATTATGTTTGTATTGGGCAAAATTGCGTATCTCTTTTTAGCCAGTAGCATCAAAAATCTTCGGCTAATTAAATCTGTGATTTGCTTGTGCCAATTAACGGTGGGTAAATTGAATTACATCTACTCACGACGGAATTATCGTCGATTAAGCTATTCGATGTCGACCTCGACGTGGTAAACACGCAGACGATTAAAGAGCGGCAATTACCGGCAAGAATTTATCAATTTCCGTCGACTGCAGCCGTTTCGAAACGACATTTGATAAACTTTCATCGAATCCCGTGGCCTCGGTGTATTCACTGCTCGCTATATGGACGTTGGAAATCGCTTTCAGAAACTTCCATCAAACGGCTCGACGTTTTCTCGTTCGATTGCCTTCGTATTTCTCCGCGATTTTTCCAATTATTTCACACGGATCACGTTCGTTTCACGTCGAATTACTACAAAGTGGACACTTCCGAAGGGAAAAGGAATACAAGTGGGGAATAAAATACAAATTTATGGGAATAAAAATTCCCCAATACCAAATTTTACATTAACCGACATTCATAATAAACGTGGAAAATTAAACAGGTGAAAAATTAATTAATCGAAAACAAATCCTACCTTAATTTCAAATAATGAGGATGTATAAATAAATAATATTCCAAAAATTTACAAATTTACAAAAAACTTACAAATAAATACCCAAATAATTCCCAAATAAAAATTCCATGACTACTAAAATTATATTAGCCAATACTATAATAACTAATGAGATTAAACAAAGATTAAATAAACAAAAAATTGGGAACCGACCATGAAGAAGTGAAATAATACTTATATTTCTATTAGATTTTAATTTCTATTAAATTTCTAATTTATATTAGATAATATGTATATAAATCTTCACGAAGTCTCGTAATATAAATACAAATCTTGCTCAATGACGAAAAACCTAACCTAATATTAACAAAAACCTAACAGGAACCTCAATCAACCAAAAACGAAATCCTGGCTTAATTAATACAAACCTAAATCGTATTTCGATCAACGCGAACAAAAGTAGCCAATAATCCACGTGATCCCGACACCCAGTGACCAAGTAGAGGCCTACCCCAAGAAGAGACCCCTAAAAAGATTACACGTTTAATCCGAGCGATCTGGAAGCTCTCCAAAGCATCCACCAGCGGCACTTGTAGACCTTCAGGCTCTCCGAGCGATCCTTCCCCAATTTAAAATCGCAATCAACCCCTAAATCCACTATTTGCCTCTCGTTACACGTTCCTCGCTCAGGCTGCCACTCGGGCTTTCCAGTTAGCGAAACAAGATCGAACAGCGGAGCCGTGGTTCGAAGAACAAACAGCGAAGAAACACGGACGGTAGCTAAATAACTGCGGTGGCCGGGGGCCGGGGGCCGGGGAGAGGGTGGAAAAATTCGAGGCACGTCGGGGGCCGAGGATTCGATAAATTCATGGGCTTTCGAGGAGGGTAAATGACGAGGCGTGCCGACAGCGCGACGCTGGAATCGCCCGGAGCCCTGTGCGTGCCCGGACCGGCGATAAATTAATTCTTCGCCGGAGAACGGTGCCCCCCGGACGCACGCCACTGGATCGATTCGCAGCGCCGTCTCGCGGAGACCGTCCGAAGCTACGACGTCGCTATGGCGCTGCTAGGGAACTGGGGGAACGGAGAGACTGGTCTGGAGGACGGTATTGGATTCATATTATTCACGGATTCTTCGTACTTGTTTGCACAGCTTGTTTGGTTGTCTAGGTTATTTGATTTTTTGGCAAATGTACGTGTGTGTATCGAGAGATCGAGTAAGTATTACTCTGACATGTCTCTATTGGCTTTGTATAGAATAGTGTATGTATAGGACGAAGGTATGTATATAATACTATGTATAGGTCTGGAAGTTGGTGTTGGTATTTGATTGTATAGGATATTTGCTTCTTTCAGAGGTATATATATTATTATGGAGTATATTGAAAGTTAAATGTGTATCGTTGTGATATTTCTTGTATTCGTTTCTTGAAATGTTTATTTGTATCTGATATGTTTTCTGAGATATATTGTATGTATTAAAACATAGTTATAAATAATATATGTAGAGAAGTAGATATTTATTTACCAATTCAATTTATTTAATTGGTATTGTTTATTTGATGTGTGATAGCTATATGTAGCAGTAAATATTAGCATTAAATATTTTATTTAATTATAGGTTATATATAATTATTGTAGTATTATCTATTAGTCTGTTACATATCTTGTTATATATAATAACGTATGTTATACATATATAGTCAATGTATTATTACTATATATATATATTTTTTTTTTTTGGTATAAACGTTCATGGTGACTATAGAAAATACCAAAAGTTATGGTGCCTGTAAACTACAATACTAGAGTTGCTTATAAAAGAAGAGAAACGTTTAATGTTTAATTAAATATGAAATTAAACTGAATTAAGATATTATTTCATATAATTAAACATTTTCATTCCATATACATGCCTGCAACAACACTCGAACACGTATTCATTCAATCAGTATATACGTATCGAGTATAGTTACTTTCGATGATCGATAATTAAATGCAGGAGTAAATTAATCACTAATAACGCAATAATTAGTGAGAATTATTATTAATTCTATTAATATACATGCTGTTCTACTGCACTCAAATTTTATAATAATTAAATTTATTCCAATATGATATTCTGTTGTGATTACAATTCTTTTTCTAAAAGTAGGTCCCACAAAAATTGAAAGTCGATTATTTATTTCATTTCATTTCACATGATTTCCATTCGATGTTTCATTTCTTTTCTATATTTTACGATTTCATTTGCACAAACTATGGAAACCATGCAGATATCCCCAGATAAATTTGGTCACGTTCACTCGAAACCTTGGGTCACCATACACTCTTCTTTTCTACCCTAACCTCGAACTCTCGACCCCATCTATAACACTTCAAACCCAGTCATTCGCTATAACGTTCACACCAAATTTTCATCCTTACACTTCCAAACTTCCATTGTCAATAACTAAAATAAAAAAAGTAATTTGTTATTTAAAAAATAAATTTTATCAAATACATTAAATATCATATAATTCTCTATGAATAACTCCTTTAAAATTCGCATAAATTTTACAAATTTTACAAATTTATTTCGCCTATAAAATTTCGAGGTTTGAGCAAGTTTTTAATATTCATTTTACTAATTCGAACGTCGTTTATTAAAATTGGAAGAGGTATTTTAGCAAATACGATTGCTAAAATCTAGTACACTCTTAATTGTCAGAGAGATTTAAACGAACGGCCACTGAATATGATGCCGTCGAATGCAAATCCTTGAGAATAAAAAAAGGGGATAAACGACAAACGGAAGAAACAGTGTTTCTGATTTAATCCGGAAAACGACGCGTTGCACTAATCCGCGCTTCGGGTCTCTCAGCCCCCGACTCTGTCGGATTAATTCGGAAAGTTGGCTGCGCGTTGTTCACAAAAATTACTAATTGGACCCCTTGTGACTAAGAGTGACCAGTTGTTCGAAACGAGGAAAGAAGTGGACGATAAAAGGACGAATCGTTTGAGAAAGTTTAGTAATTAGCTCGAGACGCAGAAAGCTATTTAACAGTAAACAGAAATATCCTTTTTCCTTTCTGATTCGAAATTAAGATAAAAATTAACGAATCGGATTATTAGGGAAGAGTCCAATACGACGAAACCAGAAACCTAACTACCTGGCAGAAAATGAAATTAAAAAATTACGTAACAAAACAAAAAAGAAATAAAAATAAAAACTTAATGCAGAAAATTAAAATAAAAAGTTAAAGCAAAGGAGGAAATAAAATATATTCCTCACTAATTCTCCTCGTTACAGTGATTCGGCGTAAAACAGGGAACTCAACTACTCCAGTTAAAAAATAAAAATAAAAAAATACTTCGAATCTCTACAAAGAAAAAATGGAAAACAAAATTTAAATCGCAAAATGAAAGAATATTCTTCGCTAATTCTCCTCGTTACAATGATTCGATGTACAACAGGAATCCCAACTATTCCAAGCAGAAAATAAAAATAAAGAAATACTTCAATTTCCTAAAAGGAAAAAGAATTTTAATCCGCAAAGTGAAAGGGTTAATAAAAGCATCCTGAGCGTTGTAATAGCCTCCGCATTCACTTTCACACCCTCCGTCCGATCCTTCCAGTGCTAAACGTAAATTTAACCCTAGCATTCTGTGTCAATCGCCACCAGTCACGACGGCCACAGTGTATACCTCGAGTTCAAGAGTCGCACGAGGGCCAATTCCTCCGTGGAGATCAGGGGATGTGGCGAGCATTCGCACGACCGGCTCGTTTATCAATTACGAGCCTCGCGGAACAGTTGGGTCAAGTTGACGAAACGTTTGTTCGAGGCAAGTTGCTCGCTAAACGATCAGCGACACCTGCACCGGCCGAATGTAAAGAGACGCTTAAGGCCGCGTCCGCATGAACCCACACGAACAAAATGGAGACGCGAGGCTCACGTTTCTGGCGTCTGCTACATCGTCAAAGTTTGGCAAGTGTGTCGATGTTCGAGTGGATCGTGATGGAAATTTCTTCTCTTTGTCGGATAATAATCTGACAATATTTATCATATCGCTATTGTTCTATATATAAAATTAATCATCCAATGTGATTACTTCAGCTGTTTTCTTCAATGATTCTTTGTGTATAGCATATTAACACTGTCAAACTTGTGTATTTTTCGTGTGCAACTTAGAATTCTATACCAGTGAATTTGTGAATAAATTAATTAATTAATTTAATAAAAATAAATGTATTTTTAATAAATATTAAAATACTAAAATACTACCATAATAATTATTAAAATACTAAAAATTCTGATATTATAATATTAAGATACTGAAACTCTAGATATTAAAATATTAAAATACTAAAACACCGAATATTACTGTAATAAATATTAAAATACTAAATTTTCAGATATTATAATATTAAGATACTGAAATTCTAGATATTAAAATATTAAAATACTAAAATACTACTATAATAGATATTAAAATATTAAGATACTGAAATTCTAGATATTAAAATATTGAAATACTAAAATACTACTATAATAAATATTAAAATACTAAATGTTCAGATATTATAATACTAAGACACTGAAATTCTAGATATTCAAATATTAAAATACTAAAATCCTACTATAATAAATATTAAAATACTAAAATACTACCATAATAATTATTAAAATACTAAAAATTCTGATATTATAATATTAAGATACTGAAACTCTAGATATTAAAATATTAAAATACTAAAACACCGAATATTACTGTAATAAATATTAAAATACTAAATTTTCAGATATTATAATATTAAGATACTGAAATTCTAGATATTAAAATATTAAAATACTAAAATACTACTATAATAGATATTAAAATATTAAGATACTGAAATTCTAGATATTAAAATATTGAAATACTAAAATACTACTATAATAAATATTAAAATACTAAATGTTCAGATATTATAATACTAAGACACTGAAATTCTAGATATTCAAATATTAAAATACTAAAATCCTACTATAATAAATATTAAAATACTAAAATACTACCATAATAATTATTAAAATACTAAAAATTCTGATATTATAATATTAAGATACTGAAACTCTAGATATTAAAATATTAAAATACTAAAACACCGAATATTACTGTAATAAATATTAAAATACTAAATTTTCAGATATTATAATATTAAGATACTGAAATTCTAGATATTAAAATATTAAAATACTAAAATACTACTATAATAGATATTAAAATATTAAGATACTGAAATTCTAGATATTAAAATATTGAAATACTAAAATACTACTATAATAAATATTAAAATACTAAATGTTCAGATATTATAATACTAAGACACTGAAATTCTAGATATTCAAATATTAAAATACTAAAATCCTACTATAATAAATATTAAAATACTAAAATACTACCATAATAATTATTAAAATACTAAAAATTCTGATATTATAATATTAAGATACTGAAACTCTAGATATTAAAATATTAAAATACTAAAACACCGAATATTACTGTAATAAATATTAAAATACTAAATTTTTAGATATTATAATATTAAGATACTGAAATTCTAGATATTAAAATATTAAAATACTAAAATACTACCATAATAAATATTAAAATACTAAATATTCAGATATTATAATACTAAGATACTGAAATTCTAGATATTCAAATATTAAAATACTAAAATCCTACTATAATAAATATTGAAATACTAAAATACTACTATAATAATTATTAAAATACTAAAAATTCTGATATTATAATATTAAGATACTGAAACTCTAGATATTAAAATATTAAAATACTAAAACACCGAATATTAAAACATTATAATTAATATCGAGAGTTTATTATGGCGACTATAAAATAAGATACCGTAATACCGTATTTCAATTTTGCCGCGGCAGTTATTGGTAAAGCCATAAGAAATAATTATAGCACGCGAGATCGAAGTATAGAAACTTAATCTGCAAATCCGACCGATCCCAGCGGCAAATATTGTTCCTCGGACGTTCAATTTGCTGTATTTTCCAACAATCGTTTTTCGAAAGTTTGCCAGGATGGGAAATCGATTAGCGAAACGATAATAACGAACGAAACCGAGCACGACTTTATCCTATCTCTACGGTTTCCGTTCGAATAACGAACCTTATCCGAAAGCCACCTAATTATCCGTAATCGCTACTTATCCTGTTACTATCAAATCCCCCAACACTCTGGTTCCTCAGGCGTCTCCATTCCTCGCCAATATATCGATATCCACGAACCGGTAATTTGCATGAAACTTTGATTACCTTCGGCATCATCTTCCGTTAGCCTGTTCTGAAATGCGTTTCGCAAAGTGCGAAACTTCCAACCTCTCCCCCTTTATTTATTTAATAATTTTACAGTTAAAATACGGCGAGCTATTTGCACGAAAACTTGGACCACCTGCGATATTTCTAGCCAGGCAACAAGCAAACACGTTCTTTACAAGACTTTTAATTTATTTTATTATTTTTATCATATTTATATTTTAATTTTAATTTATAGTGTAAAACAGTGCTTCTCAACCTCTCGTAAATATATAATATAAATATAAATATAAATATTTATAATATATTTTACTGATAATATTTTATAACATAAATTAAATATAAATATAAAATGTTAAACTTCTGAGTTATTTTACATTGTTTAATAATTGAATTAATATATGTAATTATATTAATAATAATTGAATAATTGAATTACGTGTATCTTACAGTAACAATCTACAAGTGAGAAGTAATTATATACAGTACATAATGTACACATAATGATTATGGGAGTATATTCGTGATTTATTATTTAATATTATTATTTAAATTTTATTTAAACATACTTTTGTTATTTTTCGTTTTGCCACCCATAAGATTGTTAAACTGTAGTATTAAGGATCTATTAAAAATAATATTCTTTAATATTATATTTAATAATTTGTAATTTAAATACCTCGAAAGCGAAATTTCCAATTTTGAAAGAAAGAAAATTCATAATTGTATGAAATAATCTACCTATAGAAATTACTGTCCTCAAATTCTCAAATCGAATAAAGGGGATCTTAACGAGGATTGATCAAAAAATTATTATTCGAAATTAATCACGCCCGGACTCTTTTCCCCAAAAGCAAAAGAATTTCGACGATAGGGAATTAAAAGTCCTGTGAATCGAGAGAAATCGGATCACAGGGATACTAACGAGTCCCAGTCGATGAAGTCACGACGTTTCGATCAGCACTTTGCTTATTCATCTTCTCTGAAAACAAAGATCGTGCCCCTTGTGTGTTTCGTTTCTCTTTTTCAATAAACCCCTGTCGAGGGGGCAGAGAGATTGGAAAACGTCAAAGCATAACTGGCTGGCTGTGTCGCTTTTCAATCTTTGTTTCGAGACCTGAATGGCCAGAGGACCAGCCTTTATCCCGCGACCTCTTCCACGTTCGATATCCTTTCACGACGCAAAATGAATGACGCTGGGAACAGAGGACCACCACTTCGAGTGGAATTGATATACGATTCCGATTAAGCGATCCAGTGCGACGATCCACATGTAGCTAGGCACGAAATCATGAAAAGATTAGCCGTTTCACTTGAGAAATGATTCACAGATGTGCGAGCCTGGTTGGAAATTTCAAACAACCATTGATTTTCTGCAGACACTTTGGGAAACTTTGAAAAATGCATCGAACGCCGATTTTGAAATGTTTTTAATGCATCAAGAGCGCCGATCGTTCTTTGGTTTAGGTAGGGAGAATATTTGTTGCGGTACCTATCGAATTGTTTCGAATATCCTATTTAAAAAATAGGAGAGGGAAATTATAAATTTATGTAGGAAAGATGAAGTAAGAAATAGGATACTATCCTATACTAAGTAGTTTTCTGCAATTTTTAATTCCTAGAATCACAATACTAAATCCAAAATCAAATATATCGATCCTAACCTTAAAAGCCTGATAACCTAGATATAATATTCTAACCCAACTTCCAATTTCTGGATATCTGACTCCAAAGAAAATGGAATATGACAATCCTAACCTTAAAAACCTGATAATCTAGATATACTATCGTAACCCAATTCCCAATTCCTAGAAACCTCATTCAAATCCAAAATCAAATTTGTCAATTTTAACCTTAAAAGCTTGGTATTCTAGATATACTATCCTAATACAAACCAGTTTTCTCCAATTTTTAATTCTTAGAATCTCAATCTCAAACCAAAATCAAATATGTCAATCCTAACCTTAAAAATCTGATAACCTACATATATTATCCTAACCTTATTTTCAATTCTTAGAAACTTAATTCAAATCCAAAATCAAATTTGACAATCTTAACCTTAAGAGTTTGGTATTTTAGATATATTATCCTAATCCAAATCAGTTTTCTATAATTTCCAATTCCTAAAATCAGCATTCTAAATCGAAAATGGAATATGTCAATCCTAACCTTAAAAATCTAATAATCTAGGTATATTATCCTAACCTTATTTTCAATTCCTAGAAACTTAATTCAAATCCAAGATCAAATTTGTCAATCTTAACCTTAAAAGTTTGGAATCCTAGACATACTGTCCTAACCTAATTTCCAATTCCTAGAAACCCAATTTCAAACAAAATCGAATATGTCAATCCTAACCTTAAACCCCTGATAATCCAGATACACTGTCCTAATCCAAGCCAGTTTTCTCCGATGTCCAATTCCTAGGATCCCAATACCAAACCGAATATCTCAATCCTCATAACAGAAAAGTGCTTCGAAATTCCTCAACCCAAGAAACATTAACCTTCATCTCCTCCACCGAACCCAGTCCAAGCTAGCCGAAACCAGACACACAAACTCACCGCAAAAACTCGGCAGGGCCATATTTCAAACGTATCTTCACTCCTGGCTCGCCTAAAACGTCACGTTCGATCTCCATTCGACCAGGGTGGCAGGCAGAAACAAAAAAGAAGCGAAACGAACGACATATGCGGGAACGATGCACCGATTGATGGCCATTGTCCTCGGCGACTCCAGACCCGGGACGCTACCCCGCTTCGGCAATGATATATGGCGCCTGCACTTTAGGTAAAGACCGCAACACACCGTTTCCCGCCGGTATTCCCGTGAGAAAACGCATTCGTTCTCGAATGTCGTGCCCCAATTCCCACGAAGAGCACTCTTTTCACTCGGTTCTCGTCCACCCTACCGATGGAATTTCCACCCTCCCCAGGGTGGCTGGCTGGCTGGCGTTTAGGGAGGAAAAAACACAGGCTACGAGGGTCGAACGACAGGCTCGCGCGACTGTGGATGTGCATTTGTAACGATCTCTGGATTCAAAGAGAAGCGTGAGGTTAGGTTGCTTTGCGTACGGGATTTTGTTCTTTAAATGGCGTGACGAATTAACACGTACACATACAGCTACTGTTCCTTATCGACTACTTATTTCAGTGTATTTATGTGTATTTATTTCTCTTTTTCTTTCTTGAACTTGGGTATCATCATATTTGAGGTTATGCGATAGATTTTGAGGTTATGTGGACGCGCATTGTCTTCGTACAATCATAACTCACTGCATACTTATAAATTAATGGCAAATTTAAGACCAAAGGCTACATTTATTAGTATTTTATGATATTTATACAATTTTCCAAACTTCTTTTCGTGATTTTACTGTTGAAACTCAAGATAACGTAGTACCTCTAGGTTATGGTGTCAACTCGTCATATAATTGGGGATAATAGTGTATCTAATCTCGCAAATTTTAGAATAAACCGACTTGGAATATTCGGGGGATCAAGACGTCGATTAGGCTAAGTTAAGGTCTCGATAGAGAGCGTACCTTCCATTAGATAATTTTTTGGCAACTTGATGGAGTCGTGATATTGTTTCGAGGAGTGGCTGAGGGTAGTATGTGATATTGGGGTGGCCTGGCGTGATGTGATTTTGCGTGAGAGTCAGAGGGTAGAAGTCGGGAATGGTAGGATTTAAAGCAGGATCTTAGCAGCTTCTTAGAAGGGTAATTTAGGATAAAACAGCTTAGCAAGTTGAAGTGATAGTAACCCGCAAAATAGTATCCTAACAGAACTTTGAACAAGCAGTGACGTGAAATTCGAAATTACCACTGTAAAATTTCAACGACCTGGGGTGTTAACGTTCCAATGAATACATGGAAACGTTGCAATTTCAAGAAAATTGGAAAATGGTCGAGTAATATGATTCAACGAAGCATCTACTCGAATTTTAAAAGCCATCATCGTTGAAGACTAGAACTTCAAAGTGGATCCCGGTGCAATATTCCATAATTCGGATTACTATAAAATCCCATTATTTAACGTAATCATTTAACAAGAATTTTCCATTTACCCCACGTTGTTCACCAATGACCTTTCTTTTGACGAACGTCTTAGGTGAAATCAATCAGCCAATCCGACACGATTTTCCTCTTAACCAAATCTTCGACATTCCGTGGAACAAGACCCTACGATCCTTCCAGAAACATTTCGCGTGGCTAGAACGGACGATGCAATTAAAAGTTGGCGAGCAGATAGGGAGCCAAATAGATTTTCGGCCCGATAAATCGCAAAGTTTCACGTTTGCCCGTACTTCCGTCCGCGTTACTACGGATGGTCACGTAACACGCGGCTAACTTGCTGGCCCATTCCCGAATAAAAGCATCCCCGAGCCTAATTTCGGCTCGTTACGTGCTATCCCAGGTTACAACGGTGCAAGGTGGGGTGCTAATTAATCGAATTCGATCGATCCAGCGAGCGGAAAGCTGGCTTCACTCTGATAGACTTCTTGTTCCATCGATGATAGATCCCTCTGAGCTGTCATGGCTGAACTGACACCGGGGACGGTCGATAATCGCGTTAATGGCGAGGAAGAGGAGGAATTGTTTCTGCTGGCTTGGAACAGAGGCTGTCGATGACGTTGGGTGACGAAAATCATCGGTGATGTGTTAGGATCGTGGAACGGGTTGGGAACAGACACCTAAGGTAGCTGAAGGGTCTATTCGTAGGAAGAACTTGCGAGTGTTGGTTTTATACGTGTGAATGCGAATGTGGTTTAATAAGCGAAACTCATTTGCGATGATATAAATATAATATGTGCAGTCTAGTATAAATGATGTTTGCAAAAATGTTTAAAAGAATGTGCTAGAATAAAACAGTTATGTGAGAATCGTCAAAGAGGAAATTTCTAGATGAATTTTCTAGAAAGTGAAAATCAATTTCTTTGTTTAAAATAGTTTATTGCGAGCTGTTTTCGTTATTTAAATATTTTTATCTAAATATACTAAGATGTTAACTGATAAGAAACGTAGAAGATATTGGTGTCCATTTCTATCCACAGAATCTGAACATTCGCTAACTAAAATTTAAAAATAAATTATTTATCCGCGGATTATTTACATTCTATATTTTCTAACACACGTATTTCAAAATTAGAAATAGGTGAATATATAATAAGTTCTGTTAAGATTCTGTAATTTTTAATTTTAAACTAATTTAATTGAATCTTAATTTAATTTTATGCAGAAGGTAAAGTATATATATTTTCCAATTATCGCACTTTTATTATCTACTTGTTGATATATTATTATTTTACATCATGCAATGCCGATTATATAAGCTTGGTACCAACACCATGATCTTATGCACAAAGGAGGGTTCCAATTTTTACTATCTGGAAGTTCAATTTTGACAAAGATCCTTCTTCCAAAAAGTGTCCCAATTATCTGCATAATCTTGCAATATAAAATTTCCTACTTCCACGATATTATTTGACAAATAAAATTAATAATTGTCTATATATTGTTAGAGTCTTGAACTCTGGATGGCAACGAAGTCTAACTAAAATAGCCAAGAATGATGTTATATTCTGATATATTTAAAAGGTTAATACCTAATTTGATGACAATAAAACACGTCGAATATTTCAAACAATTTTTCTCTTCCCTAATATATTTGACAATGGCAAAGCGACCAGATTTGGAATATCTGGAAGTACTCGCATCTATCGGGGGACATTCGATGACAAATGTGCTATCGTTCCGATTGCCGTGGTGGTTTCACGACGCTGACACGAGGGGTCGCTAGGAAGATGGGCAGAAAATGTGACATCTTTCAGTCCCGTGGCCTTCCCGGCTCTGGACGCATCCTTCGATATTCTTTCCACCCCTCTACCCGCGTAGATGGCGCGGCTGTTCCGGGTGCACGTCTCTCATGCAAATATTTCCCGATCAATCGCCCCATCGTGTCTGCACAAAGACAACGCGATCCAGGTCTCCCGGATCCTGGATACCTTTCTCGCGCTAGCCTTTGAAGTTTTCCTCACCGTCTACGGCTCTCTACGTCGAGTTCCTTGCGACGGAGATAGACAGGGAATTACGTTTCACGGTAACTAGGCGAATGACAGAAACGAGACAAAGGATTTGTCGATGGTGTTCCTCGGAATTTTTAGAGACAGACCTGCCGACTGCGACTCCTACGAGGGAATATTAATATTGATACGACCTCTATGTTTGTCTTTCTCCGAGTCACTGTTTGGATAACTCGGTTTCCTGTTGGACCGCGAATTTTCTGCGAATTTTGTTCGATAAAATACTGGAAGCATTTGGATACTTGATGCGATGAGATGATGATATAACTGGTGATTGATTCAGTAAATTAGTATTTTACGTAGTAAATGTTAGTCACTTGATAGAAGTTCCAAGCCTTTTTATATTATTTACAATTACGAAGTTGCAATTTGCATGTAATGTATTATAATATTATATTTTTATTTCGAATAAAATAAATTGTTATTTAGAATAAAATATTTGGGGGTTGCAACTATATGTATAGTATTTTTAAAATTATTAAATGATATGGTGAAGGTAAATTCTAAAGGTGTTAAACCTTTTTAGATTTAGAAAGTTGCAATTTGCATGGACTATATTATAATATTATATTTTTCTTTTTCTTTTTTATTTATTATTTATTTAGAATATTCGACACTGTGTTATATCTATATTTTTGGGATTGTAACTATATATATATAGTATTTTTAAAAGTATTATGTGATATGGTGAAGGTCGATTTTAAAGGTGCTAAACCTTTTTAGATTTAGAAAGTTGCAATTTGCATGGACTATATTATAATAGTATATTTTTCTTTTTCTTTTTTATTTATTATTTATTTAGAATATTCGACACTGTGTTATATCTATATTTTTGGGATTGTAACTATATATATATAGTATTTTTAAAAGTATTATGTGATATGGTGAAGGTCGACTTTAAAGGTGCTAAACCTTTTTAGATTTAGAAAGTTGCAATTTGCATGGACTATATTATAATAATATATTTTTCTTCTTCTTTTGTATTTATTATTTATTTGCAATATTCGACACTGTGTTATATCTATATTTCTGGGATTGTAACTATATGTATAGTATTTTTAAAAATATTATGTTATATGGTTAAAGTAAATTCTAAAGGTGCTAAATCTTTTTAGACATGAGAAGTTGCAATTTGCATGGAACATATTATAATAGTATGATATATTTTTCTTTTTATTTCTTGTTTATTATTTATTTAGAATATTCGACACTATATCTATATCGTGGGGATTGTAACTATATGTATATACGAATATGTTGTTCAAATATCGGTATTTTGGCTACTTCTCCTCCATATTGTACGAGTAATCGCGAATTCCTGTCGAAGTTAAGTGCTCAAAGAAGCAGAATAAATTTCGCTTCCCCTCGCGGAATTTGAACCTGAAATCTCCCGAGTCCTCGAGCTACCTGCCAGACTATTAAGGTTCTCCAATATTTACTAGTGGTTCTGCATATTTCTTGCGGACACGTATGCAATGCCTATGAAACATATTTTCAACGTGGAATAAGCGTGCTCGATACACAATAGCGTAGAGAAATTTTGACGTATACCATCGGTTCTAAACAAGACGTAACTTACATAATTCAGCCGAGGGAGGATCAAGATGGAGCATCCATAAATCACTTTGAAACATACAAGACATTTCCGACATATTTTCATTTAAGAACCGGCGTCTTTCCGACAAACGGAAAATTGCGAAATAAAAATTCCGAGCTCGCAAAATAAATAACGAAAAATTCGATGCGATCATCAGTCGCGTGGTAAAATTTTCCGACTCACAATTTCCCTCCTTAATATTCTCCCACGTGCACGCGAGTTTTCGAAATTGCGTGCAAATCAATTTTTCACGGTTACCCGAAAATTTAATCTAAAGTTCGAAAAGAGTTCGAAAATTAATTTCATTGCGGAATCCTAAGTTTCATGCCCTGGGGCCCCGTGGACCACGAGCTGGTAACCTTTGACTGGAGTAACGATATTCCTAACCTCCAAAATTTACGCGAACGAAAGCACTCGGCCTGTGTAAATAATTTTCTTAACAAACCGAGAACAACGTTCCGAAGACGCCTTGCACGGCGATAAAAGCCGGATTCATGAATGAATTATCGGGCATAAAACGCTTCCGGCTGAATAAAAGAATGGCAGTCCCCAGGGTGGTTCAAGAAGAGGGATCCATTTGGTCGTCGAGATTCGAACGCACAATTCCTCATACGTATTCAAACTATGCCCAGTGGCTTGTCCGTGTAACCGTGGTGTCAGTTTATCTTGCAAAGGGGTTTCATTCGATATGCAGTCGTCTCGTCACGTGGAACGACGCTGATGTAACGAACGGCAAGCTCGTGGATGTAGGAGCTGAGCAGAAGTCAAATGTTGTTCGAGCACACATACAAATCGATCAGGCATCCTGCGCCCTGGAAATGCTTTTAACCTTTCTAAAACGTGGCTAGTACTTTGGAATGAATAGCATTCGGGGAAAGGTTATGCGCGGAATGTATAATGCGACTACCCCTGGCAGATTGGTCTGGGTATTGGTGAGGATGAGGATCTAGCGCGATGGATTTGGTTAGAAGAATTTTTATTCCAGTCCAAGTCGTGAAAGACGTGATACTTTGTACCAGGATATTTGTAGAGATGCCTTGGTTCGAGTTTGTAGATTGGTTGGTGTGACTTGGTTCTATTCGTTGACGTTGTCAGGCCTGTTAACCCTTTGGCTACTACGGGTGACTATAGTCACTGGCTACGAGACGCCATCTATACACCACGGGTGTCTATAGTCACCGGTCACAAAAATTGAGTAAAACTTAAGACAAGTGCAACCGTTCCTCTTCGCAAGGAATTGCAAGCGCTATTGCAATGGTCGGTCTTTCCTCTTTTTTCTTTTTTCCTTCAAAAGACTTGGCCTCGAATGCTAAAAACTTCACGATTATAATGCATCCATCATTGCCACGACGATTCGTTCTACGGGAGAGACTTCACGGTGATACCCGTCGTAGCAAAAGGGCTAACTCTTTGGGGTACGATGGGGTTAACCCTTTCGTTACGACGGACGTCGCTGCGAATTCCCTCCTGTAGAACGAAACGTATCAAAGAAGGAAACATTACCATTATGCAGTCTTTAGCATTCTGTCTTTTGACGTAAATCTTTTGAAGAAAAAGGGAAGAAGAAAAATTGACTATCGCCATGAAACTTGCAATTCTTTGCGTAGAGAGCTAAGAGGAACACGGTAGCACTTGTCTTAATATTTTACTCAATCTTTGTGACCGATGACTATAGTCATCCATCGTGTGTAGATGGCGTCTCCTGACCGGTGACTATAGTCAACCGTAGTAGCGAAGGGGTTAAAAGTGTCCCGCCTGTATGATGCACCGTAGTGCATGGTGAGATATTTTCAGTCCCACCTCGAAATATTGCAATAGCTGCACGCGCATATGTTTATATTTCGTCTTATTTACGTAAAGCAGTTGATAATACCTTCGACAAATGTTGTAAATGTATTCGCTCGTGTTGACAACGTTCGATATGCCAGTACAGGTTCATCAATTGTTGCAAGCGGAAGGTTTATTGCGACAATCTCTTTTCCCTGGTTTTATGTTTTTACATTATGCGATTCCTTTATTAGCGAAAATATCCCGATTTTGTTTCATTTAAAACGCGATAAAATTTCTATGCAACCTGGATCTATTTTATCATCAGAAATCCTGCGTGGCAAAGAGTTAACACTGATGGCTTTATATCAAGCTGTCTGAGGCTGCTTTCAGTCAGTCTTGGGAGTCTGGCTAATTTAGCGAGTAATTGGTCTTAGTACAAACTCATTTGGATAGTTCTTGGTTCAAATATAGTTAGGCACGTCTCAATTAGAGGATTTGATTCAGACTCGGTGAGAGGTCTCAGTTAGGAGACCTGATTCAGGGTCAAGGGTCGCGCTTAGGAAATTTGGCAGCAAATTATTTGATATCTTGACTCTCGATTAAGGGACTTGATTTAGACTTAATTAGGGTTCCTAATTGGGAGACTTGGTCTCGACTTAATCAAGAGTCTCAGTTAGGAGACTTGATACAGACTCGATTAGGGGTCTCAGTCAGCTTTGATGCCAAATAGTCGCTTTGCTATCAGGAATTTCAATTAAGAGACTTGATTTATGCTAAATTAGGAGTCTCCGTTGGGAGACTTGATTTAGACTTAATCAGGAATTAGGAGACTAGGTTTATCCCGAATATAATCATTATTATTGTTATTAGTCATATTAGATCGATCTTTAAAAATGATTTCACTTATTCGAACAAAACGGAAAATTGTATCACGTATTTCGTATATATAATTCCAGTTTTAATTAGCCTGCAATATCGAAACTAAAATTCTTGTCTAAAACACCAGAAGTTTCAATCGTTCTCGGAAATTTCAAATCGATGTATTTCCAAAAATTCGAATATAAATATTTATCGAAGAAACGGAAACTAGTCGGTGGTAAAATTATTTCATAAATTCGAAACTTTTAACGCATGAACCGTTTTATCGTTCTTAACCGAAAAGAACGAAACAAAAAATACATTGTTTTTGAAAAAAAGGAAGACAAAAGAATGTAATAATAAGCTATTAATATATATAATATAATTTATACAGAATTACTTCGTATTTACTTTTATATTATTTCTGCCATACTTTTTAAATTTTTTAATCAATTCGCACTTCATTTTCCATAAAAAATATCTCTTTCCATTTAATTCTTTCCAAAATGCAAAGTGCAACGTACCAAAAACCTTGCATTTATCTTCAAACAATTAAACAAACTCCAACTAAATGTACATAACCTCTAACCGAAACAGCAACGCCATCTGACCAAGCTTGCTGAAACTTTACTCTAATGATGGCGGAACGCGTATTGCTACGAATTATATAGCAGTCAATGCCATACCTATTCCAATCCTACGTATATAATATAATTTATACAGAATTACTTCGTATTTACTTTTATATTATTTCCGCCATACTTTTTAAATCTTTTTAACCAATTCGCACTTCATTTTCCATCGAAAATATTTCTTTCCATTTAATTCCTTCCAAAATGCAAAGTGCAACGCACCAAAAACCTTGCATTTATCTTCAAACAATTAAACAAACTCCAACTAAATGTACATAACCTCTAACCGAAACAGCAACGCCATCTGACCAAGCTTGCGGAAACTTTACTCTAATGATGGCGGAACGCGTATTGCTACGAATTATGTACCAGTCAATCGCTATTAAACCACCAGTGTGTAAACAGGTGTATTCAAACAACGAGATATCTATTTGACGAAGGTGTCGGATAAACCGAAACCGTATAAGATTAAATCAACAGTAAAGCACAGTAACCATCGACAATAAGAAGCAAAGTAGTCTGCAACACTTAATTAACCGTGGAAAAAGGAAAAATTCGCAACATCCACGATCAAACAACGAATATCCCATTTTCGGATATTTTTTTCAAACTCATTTATCGGGCCACGCGAAAAGCATCGAATTTATTCGGGAAAAATTTAAAACGGATTCCAACAGACAGGTACCTAGACAGGAAAAGCAGGTCTGGATGAAAAAACGACGACGACGACGGAACAGCACGCGTCCGTTCCCAAATAAACGCTTCCGGCAAGAATTCTGAAACGCGCGGCTATTTTTTTCCTCTTCCTTTTTTCCTTTATTTTTTTTTTTTTCCTTTTTTTCCAGAGCCGTTTACTGGTTTCGTATATTATAACAGCGAATCGAACATCGGATAGCTTGATGTTGATCGATCTACTCGGAGATTTCCCCTAGAAATAAACCGGGCACCGAGTCGGAGCTACTGTCTAATTAAATTCCTCCCTAGCGCGGGATGAGTTCTTAAATTCCGATTTAATTGCAGCGCGATGCATGGCGTACGGCTAATGAACAACGCGTTAATTGCAGATCGAGTTCCTAAGGTATTCGAGTGTCTTGATTAAATGGAAGTGATACAAAAGGGGCAGCTGCGTGGAAAAATAGCGTTTTCGAGCAATATCCCGACGATTATTACCAGAAACGAAGCCGAAGATACGAATGATGATTTTTGGCTGACAAAAAAATATCGTTTCATCGGATATATTCATTCGCTGTTTTGAATATTGCAACGACGATTTCCTTTTTTTTCTGTTGTTCGGATTGTAGATGTGAATGTTTTTCTAATCCATATTAATATTTCGCGATTTATTTTGAAAAAGTGGATAAAAAGGCTATATTTACATATTTTCGTGCGAAGAATCCTAATCTGCGAGCAAAAATTGTTTACCACCTTAAGTTTGTGAGATATATAAATAAAACCTATGGATTCCTGCTATGTTTTCTAAAATATTCTAAAGATAATTTTATTGAAAAATTTTTATCGAATGCTTTGTATAGTATGCTTCTCCTGTAGAATCAAAACGGTATTATGTTTATTCTGTGTTATTCTTATTTGTATTAATATTTTGTCAGGAATTGGTGATACTGGAGGTGACTCTAAAGTGGCACATAATCTCTAATTTTTATAAATTGCGTGATAGAAAAATTCAATTTATAACAGATTTCCGTAATTCACATTTAGTTATTTATTTACGTTTAAATATCAATAATTTATTTTATATACTATTTATTTATTACATTTAATAATTTGTTTAATTAATAAATTAATTTTTTATAAGAATTCGTTTCATACGAATATTTATGTTTAACTTTAATAATTTATGTAATTCCTTTTTCCTTCCTGGAATATATTCTATACATTCATTTACGTTTAATAATTAATAATTTATTTAATTTACCTATTTTTGTTTTTTAATTATTCATTTAAATACTACTTTCTATTCTTATATCAGATTATTTTTTTTCAAATTTCATGAATATTAAAAGCTTTATTCTTTTAATTTCATAAGTGTTCGTGAAGGACGTGTTCGAACGATTCCTCACGCGATTTCTTTTACGAGATACCGGTCAAAGCAAGTTCGTACGTGTCCGCGACAACGCAAGTGTGTTTTAAAAGTGTTTGAAGATAAGAGGGACAAATAATATTGGCATCGCTATCCTGACACCGTGACAAGAGAAGGATAGAGTGACGCGGATCCTAGGACGAAAGCGACAGCCAATCAAAAACCTGCTTTGATATGGAGAACGGTGAATAGTTGGTAAGTCGCATGTATTCGATTCTCCTGGTTAAACATCATGTAGTAGAGAAAATGCCAAAACGACATGAGTGATAGGTTTCATTTAATTATTATCTACATCACAGTCCTAATTTCGAAACTCTAAGACCGAAAAATTAATTATGATAACTAAAAACACTACCTTCGCTACAATTCGAGAACGCACAGTCAAAATCCGATAAAAATAGTCATACCCGAGAGAGAATCGACTAATACATGCAGTCCAAAATTCAAATGTAAAGCAGATTCGAAATTTGGAAAATGTAAGACAGAAAAGGCAATTAAGACACACAACACGTCACGCACACATCCAATTATATCAGTATTAAACCAAAAAGTATAAACAAAATGGAAAAAAAGTTATTAATCACATTAGAAAAGAGAACATTTTAACGAAACAAATAGAAAATGTCTTACCAGCAGCTCCCATTTCGAAAAGACAGAAGCAGACGTGAAACTCCGCCGTAACCTGTCACACACACTTCCACATTCGGCACTATTTCACGGAAAAAAACACAGCAACTCGGAAAAAGGACATAGATTCTAGTAGAGAAGGGTCTGCACTACAAAAGTAGATAGAAAAATTCTTATCAGCGGTCCCTATTTCGCGAAGATAAGGGCCGACGGGAAACTGCGCAGTAACCTGTCACTCACACTTCCACTTCCGGCACTATTTCTCGAACAAAAACGAAGAAACTCGGAAAAAAGTTATAGATTCTAGTAGAGAAGGGTCTGCCCTACGAAAGTAGATAGAAAAACGCTAATCCGCTGACCCTATTTCGCGAAGATAAGGGCCGACGGGAAACTGCGCAGTAACCTGTCACTCACACTTCCACTTCCGGCACTATTTCTCGAAAAAAAACGAAGGAACTCGGAAAAAAGTCATAGATTCAGGTAGAAAAGGGTCTGCCCTACAAAAGTAGATAGAAAAATTCTATTCAGCTGTCCCCATTTCGCGAAGACAAGGGCCGACGTGAAACTACGCAGTAACCTGTCACTCACACTTCCACATTCGGCACTATTTCACGGAAAAAAACACAGCAACTCGGAAAAAGGACATAGATTCTAGTAGAGAAGGGTCTGCACTACAAAAGTAGATAGAAAAATTCTTATCAGCGGTCCCTATTTCGCGAAGATAAGGGCCGACGGGAAACTGCGCAGTAACCTGTCACTCACACTTCCACTTCCGGCACTATTTCTCGAACAAAAACGAAGAAACTCGGAAAAAAGTTATAGATTCTAGTAGAGAAGGGTCTGCCCTACGAAAGTAGATAGAAAAACGCTAATCCGCTGACCCTATTTCGCGAAGATAAGGGCCGACGGGAAACTGCGCAGTAACCTGTCACTCACACTTCCACTTCCGGCACTATTTCTCGAAAAAAAACGAAGGAACTCGGAAAAAAGTCATAGATTCAGGTAGAAAAGGGTCTGCCCTACAAAAGTAGATAGAAAAATTCTATTCAGCTGTCCCCATTTCGCGAAGACAAGGGCCGACGTGAAACTACGCAGTAACCTGTCACTCACACTTCCACTTCCGGCACTATTTCACGGAAAAAAACGAAGAATCTCGGAAAAAAGTCATAGATTCAGGTAGAAAAGGGTCTGCCCTACAATAGTGGATAGAAAAATTGATAGAAAAATTCTAATCAGCTGTCCCCATTTCGCGAAGACAAGGGCCGACGTGAAACTACGCAGTAACCTGTCACTCACACTTCCACATTCGGCACTATTTCACGGAAAAAAACACAGCAATTCGGAAAAAGGACATAGATTCTAATAGAGAAGGGTCTGCACTACAAAAGTAGATAGAAAAATTCTTATCAGCGGTCCCTATTTCGCGAAGATAAGGGCCGACGGGAAACTGCGCAGTAACCTGTCACTCACACTTCCACTTCCGGCACTATTTCTCGGAAATAAACAAGGGAACTCGAAGGAAAGTCATTGATTCTAGTAGAGAAGGGTCTGCCCTACAAAAGTAGATAGAAAAATAATAATCAGCTGTCCCCATTTCGCGAAGACAAGGGCCGACGTGAAACTTCGCAGTAACCTGTCACTCACA
>NW_016916986.1:0-897 GCF_001483705.2 Eufriesea mexicana | reverse complement strand
GCTGCTGAGGAGGAAGCAGACAACTGGGACATGTGATGGGAATGGCCAGAGAAGGTGCCCACCGCATGCACCGGTGGAACACCACAACGTGTGATGGGAGGTAAGACACCCGTGACCGTCACCGCAGGCGGTATCCACAGACTGATAGCGTGACGGTGCAGGTATACCGGCATACGCCAACTTTCTGGTACCAAGCGAAAGCTGGCAGATACGCCTCCAGGTGGCCCCTGCTGGTAACAAGGCTACGGGTTTATTGACACCCCGGAGCCACGGCCAAACGAGCTGCTTCACGCAATGGTATGTACAACTAGTCCCATGATCCTTCAACGGTGAGGGCAGGGTTTTTCGAAGCCTCGTGTTCAACACCAACACACGCGTTCCCGTGCTGCGGTGACGCTAGAAAGTACAACAACATCTTCTTCGCGAAGCCGTTATTCAACATTTGCTCCTGGTACGGCGCGGTCGCCAATCGGTGGGCCCCGAAAACGCACAGAATACTTGTATCGATGGCTGTACACAGGACTCTAGTGTTTATAGTTAATGTCTCTTGCCATAATTGATCAATCCATTTATCATACTAAAATTGCTCTCACATATATATGTGTTCTGCAAACACATTTATCAAATGACACTTACAGTGCGTAGACGCCTATATCACGTACGGTACATGTCCATTTTTCTATGAATAATTGATCTAATCATTGATCATTGCAGTACAGCTATAGAACTAAGATCATCTGCGAGCAGATTAATCCAATTGCGATGGCCCTGAGAAGATTTCTATATTCAGTACCGTATTGTCACTAGAAAATGTTTCTCGCGATATTTTAAATATCAACTGGTCATTCCAAAATAGCCGTGGAAGTTTTATGACCGGTGAATAGATTTTTCCAATGG
>NW_016916985.1:0-647 GCF_001483705.2 Eufriesea mexicana | reverse complement strand
TGTATAGCTGAAATGTCGAAACTACGCAAGCCTAACCCAAAGGAACATAACCTAACCGAACGAAGCTTAACTCAACACCGCGAGCCGCGGCCACTGTCGCTGGACTCCACAAGGCTAAACAGAATATAGTGAAGCACAGTAGAGCGCAGTATTGCACCGAATGACAGTGTACGCCGCGAGAGTCGGAGCTATCCAGGCAAATCCCAAGCACCCGTGGCCCAAGGAAACGTTGCCTTACTCAACCTAACATGCTTAAACCAGTATCACTGACCTCCCCGGGGCAAACCGGAGTATGCAAGTGCACTGGAGAGCGCGGAAATCCGCCACACTGAAGTGCAAGGCACAAAAGTCATATACCTGTCCAAACGTAACATAAGCAGACGTAACGTAACCCTACCTTACGTGCCGCGGCCGCTATTGCTAGCCTTACGAAGGATAAGAAGAGTATAGCAGAGCAATGCAGAACGCTGGAATCCATCGGTTAAGCAGAGTATAGCAGAGCAATGCAGAACGCTGGAATCCATCGAACAGCAGTGTATATCACAAACGTCAAATCTAACCAAACCAACCCTGAGCAACCCCAGCTTAACCAAACGTAACAAAGCTCAGCCTAACATGCGGAGAGCACAATTCCTGGCGTCCAGGGA
>NW_016916984.1:0-933 GCF_001483705.2 Eufriesea mexicana | reverse complement strand
TCAATAAAATTGATTTTTCCCGCCAGATTCTTTGGCATTGCGATGGCAATAGCACGGCAATAGTATCTTTCCGCCTGATTTACGCAGGAAAGATAGTTAACCACTATATTAGTTGAAAAAGTAAATGAAATTGAGTCTGCCCGGCATATTCTATATCATTGCAATGGTTGTAGCACGCCAAAAATATCCTTCCTCCTTATCTATGCAAGAAAAGTACCGCGCCACAATATTATTCGAAAATGTCAATAAAATTGAATTTTCCGGACAGATTCTATAGCATTGCAATGGTTATAGCTGGGCAATATAATCTTTCCTCCTCTTTTAGGCAAGAAAGGTAGCTCACCACGATATAAGACGAAAGTGTCAATGAAATTGAACTTTCAAGTCAGATTCTATAGCATTGCAATGGCAATAGCACGCCAATAGAATCTTTCCTCCTTATTTATGCAAGATAGCTATCTCACCACGATATTAGTCGAAAATGTCAATAAAATTGATTCGGCCAGGCACATTCTACGTCATTGCAATGGATATAGCACGCCAGTGGAATCTTTCCTTCTTATTTATGCAAGATAGCTATCTCACCACGATATTAGTCGAAAATGTCAATAAAATTGAAGTTTCCGGCCACATTCTACAGCATTGCAATGGCCACAGCACGCCAAAAGTATCTTTCCTGCATACTTATGCCAGGAAGCTAGCTCATCACGATATATGTTGAAAATGTCAGTAAAATTGAATATTCCGGCCACATTCTACAGCATTGCAATGGGTATAGCACGCCAAAAGGATCTTCCCGCCTTACTTATGCAAGGAAGCTGGCTCACCACGATATTAGTCGAAAATGTCAATAAAATTGAATTTCCAGCGAGATTCTATAGCATTGCAATGCCTATAGCACGCCAATAGAACCTTTCCTCCTGATATATCGAA
>NW_016916983.1:612-1779 GCF_001483705.2 Eufriesea mexicana | reverse complement strand
TTTGAATAGACCAATTCTCTGGCAAGTAGAGCACTGTACATGCCATTGGATTGAATGCGTTAGGCGATATATTCACCAAGCGGTAGCAGGTTACAGATTTTGAATAGACCAATTCTCTGGCAAGTAGATGGCTGTAGTTGCCATTGGTTGAATACGTTAGGGGACCTATTCTCCAAGCTATAACAGATTATAAATTTTGAATAGACCTATTCTGTGGCAAGTAGATGGCTGTACTTGCCATTGGATTGAAGGCGTTAGGCGATCTATTCACCAAGATGCAGGAGGTTATAGATTATGAATAGACCTAATCTCTGGCAAGTAGATGACTGTACTTGCCATTGGATTGTGGGCGTTATGCGAGCTATTCACCAAGCTATAACATGTTATAGATTTTGAATAGACCTATTTTCTGGCAAGTAGATGTCTGTACTTGCCATTGAATTGAAGGCGTTAGGCGATCTATTCACCAAGCTATAACGGATTATAGATTTTGAATAGACCTATTCTCTGGCAAGTAGATGACTGTACTTGCCATTGGATTGAAGGCGTTAGGCGATCTATTCGCCTAGCTATAACAGATTATAGATTTTGAATAGACGTATTCTCTGGCATGTAGATGGCTGTAATAGCTATTGGATTGAAGGCGTTAGGCGATCTATTCACCAAGCTATAACAGGTAATTGATTTTGAATAGACCTATTTTCTGGCAAGTAGATGTCTGTTCTTGCCATTGAATTGAAGGCGTTAGGCGATCTATTCACCAAGCTATAAGGGATTATATATTTTGAATAGACCTATTCTCTGGCAAGTAGATGGCTGTACTTGCCATTGGTTGAAGGCGTTAGGCGATCCATTCACCAAGCTATAGCAGGTTATAGTTTTTGAATAAACCTATTTTCTGGCAAGTTGATGTCTTTACATGCCATTGAATTGACAGCGTTAGGCAGTCTATTCACCAAGGTATAAGAGACTATAGATTTTGAATAGGCCTATTCTGAGGCAAGAAGATGGCGGTACTTGCCATTGGATCGATGACGTTATGCGATCTATACTACTAGCTAAAACAGATTGTAGATTTTTAATAGACTTATTCCCAGGCAAGTAGATGGCTGTAATTGCCATTGGTTTGCAGGCCTTAGGCGATCTATTCTCCATGTTACAACAGAT
>NW_016916983.1:0-537 GCF_001483705.2 Eufriesea mexicana | reverse complement strand
ACCAAGCAATAACAGGTTATAGATTTTGAATAGACCTATTCTCCGGCATGTATATGGCTGTACTTGCCATTGGTTGAAGGCGCTATGCGACCTATTCACCAAGCTATATCAGAGTGTAGATTTTGAATAGGCCTATACTCTGGCAAGTAGACGGCTGTACTTGCCATTGGATTGAAGGCGATCGATCTAATCACCAAGCTATGGCAGCTTATAGGTTTTGAATAGACTTATTCTCCGACAAGTAGATAGATGTACTTGCCATTGGATTGAAGGGGTTATGCCAACTATTCGCCATTCTATAACAGGTTATAGATTTTGTATATATCTATTCTCTGGCAAGTAGATGTCTCTACTTGCCATTGGATTGAAGACGTTAGGCGATCTATTCACCAAGCTATAACGGATTATATAATTTGAAAAGACCTATTTTCTGGCAAATAGATGTCTGTACTTGCCATTGAATTGAAGGCGTTCGGCGATCTATTCACCAAGCTATAACGGATTATAGATATTGAATAGACCTATTTTCTGGCAAAT
>NW_016916982.1:10988-15080 GCF_001483705.2 Eufriesea mexicana | reverse complement strand
CACGTTGGGACGAGTTAGATTACCCTTGGTTTGGTTAGATTTGCATGGTTTGAGGCCAGCAATTGCGGTCGTGGCACGTAAGTTTTGGTTACGTTACGTCTGCTTATGTTACGCTTGGTTGTGTTTGGACAGGGTAGTTTTGACTTTTGCGCTACACACTGCTATTCGGTGGACTTCTGCGCTCTACTGTGATCTAATGTGCTCTGCTTGCACCGGGAGGCCATCAGTAGAGGTCTCGGCACGTTTGCTTGAGCTAAGCTGCGCTCGGTTATGTTAGGTTCGGAGAGATTATGTTATGACATCTTTGACTCTTGTGCCAGACACTGCAATGCGTTGGATTACTGCTCTCTACTGTGCTCTAGTATATTCTGTTTGGCTCTGGTAATGCCAGCCGCAGTGGCCCCAGCGTGTTTAATTGTGTTATGCAACGTTCGGCTATGCTACGATTGGCTATGTTGGGATGGTGTAGCTTCGATTATTGCGCTATGCACTGCGGTACCATGAACTTCCGCGCTCTACTTTCCTCTATTATGTTCTGCTCGGTTCTGTGGAGGGCAGCAATATAGGTCTCGGCACGTCACGTATTGTTATGTTTCGTTTGGTTACGTTACGTTTGGTTATGTTAAGATAGGATAGCTTTGACTTTTGTGCTACACAGTGCTATACGGTGGACTTCTGCATCCTTCTGTGCTGTAGTACATTCTGCTTGGATCTGGGAGGCCAGCAATGGTGATCTCGGCATGCTAGGTTGGGATATGTTACGCTTGGCTTGGCTATGTTTGGATAGGTTCTGTCAGGGTAGCTTTAACTTTTGCGCTGTACACTGATATTCGGCGGATTTCTGCGCTCTTCATTGCTCAACTACTCTCTGTTCGACTCTGGGGAGGCCAGTAATAACGGTCTCGACACGTGAGGTTTATGTAGGCTACGTTTGGATAGTTTACGCTTGCTTAGGTTGTGTCTGGATGTCCTTGACTCTCGTGGTATACACTGTTATTCGATGCACTCCTGCGCTCGATTGTGTTCTACTATATTGTGCTTGGCCCTTTGGAGTCCAGCAATAGTGTCCAAGGCTCGCAAAGTTGAGTTACGCTTCGTTTGGTTAGGTCATATTCGTTTGTGTCTGGTTCAGATGGCTTCGACTTTTCTGCTGTACACAGGGTTTCTATGGATTTCTGCGCTCTACTCTTCTCCAATATGTTCTGATTGACTCTGATGGTGGCAGCAACAGTGGTCTCGGCGCGTTTATTCGGTTAAGCCACGTTCGGTTATGAAACGTTTTGCTATGTTAGGATAGGTAGATTTCGGCTATTGTGCTATGCACTGTGATTATATGGACTGCGGAGCCATACTCTCCTCTAATATGTTCTGTTTGGCTCTGAGGAGGGCAATAATAGTGGCCTCCGTGCGTTAGGAATAGTTGCGTTTCGTGCGGATACTTTGCGTTTTGGTAGGATAGGAGAGGGTAGCTCAGGCTTTTGCGCTATACACTACTATTCGCTGGACTTCTGCGCTCCACATTGCTCTACTACACTCTGCTCGACACTCGGGAGGCTAGCAATAGTGGTCGCCGCACGTTAGCTTCAGTTAGGTTACGTTTTGTTAGGAAGGTTACGCTGTGTTAGGTTCGGATGGCTCTGGCCTTTGTGTTACATAAGGCCATTCCATGGACTTCTGCGCTCTTCTGAGCGCTACCTCACTCTGCTTGCATCTGTGGTCGCCAGGAATATTTCTCACGTCACGTTAATGTGAGTTATGCTACGTTTGGCTAGGTTAGGTTTGGTTATGCTTGGATAGGATATCTTTGACTTCTGTCTTATACACTTCTATTCGGATGATTTCAGCGTTTTACATTGCGCTGCTATACTCTGCTTAGCTCTCATGAGGCCAGCAGTAACGGTCGCGGCACGTTAGTTCGGGTTACGTTACTTCAGCTTGTGTTACGTTTTGATATGTGAGGACGGGGTTCCATTGACATTTGCGCTATACAGTGCTATCCTGTGGATTTCTGCGCCGTACCCTGATCTAATGTGCTCCGCTTGTCCCTGGGGAGTTCAGCGACAGTGGTTTCGGCACGTTAGCTTGTGTTAGACTGCGTTTGGTTGGGCTCCGTTTGTTTAGGTTAAGATAGGGTAGCATTGACATTTGTGCTATACGCTGCTAATCGGCGGATTCCTGCGCTCTACTGTAATACAACGATCCCTGCTTTGCTCTGGTAATTTCAGATAGGATGGCCGCGGCGCGTTAGGTTGTGTTAGGAAACGTTCGGTTAGGTTAAGCTTGATTGTGTTATGTTAGGATATTTCTGACTTCCGTGCTATACATTTCCATGCTATAGAACCCTGCGCTCTACTCTCGGTTGGCTACCTACGGTTGGCTAGGCTGGCTTTGTCTTTAGTGCCATACAATGCTATTCGGTCGATTTCTGTGCTCTACTGTGCCCTCGAATATTCTGCGTTCGGTCGATTTCTGTGCTCTACTGTGCCCTCGTATATTCTGCTGGGCTACGGGGAGGCCAGCAGTATTAGCCTCTGCACGTCATTCTGAGTTAGGTTGCGTTTCGTTATGTTACGTGTGGCTAGGCTGGGGCAGGGTAGCTCAAACTTTTGTGCTGTGCAAGGCTATTCGGCGGATTTCGGCGCACTAAATTGCTCTCATATACACATTTCAACTCTCGGGAGGCCAGGAATTGTGGCCGCGAGACGTCAGGTTAAGTTAGATTACGCTTGTTTAGGTCAGCTTACGCTACTTTAGGTCACAATGGCTTTCACTTTATTGCGGCACACTGCTATTCCTCGGGATCTGCGCTCTTCTGTGCGCTATCACACTCTGCCTGTCTCTCTGGACGCCAGGAATAATGATCTCGGCTGTTTATCTTGAATTACGTTACGCTTGGTTCGGTTATGATTCGTTGGCTTGGTTAGGTTAGCTTCGCCTTGTGTACTATACACAGCTGTTCGGACGATTTCAGAGTTATACACTGCTCCCCTGTTCTCTGCGTAGCTCTCGCGAGACCAGCAATAGCGGTCGTGGCACGTAGGTTTGGGTAACGTTACGACTGCTGCTGATATGCTCGGTTAGGTTTGGGAAGGTTAGCTATGACTTTTGTGCTATACACTGCTATTCGGTGGGTTTCTGCCGTCCACTGTGCCCTAATGTGCTCTGCTTGGCCCTAGGGAGGCCAGCAAAAGTGGTCGCGTCGCGTTAGGTTGAATTGTGTCACGTTTGATGATGATACGACTGGTTAGGTTTGGAGAGGATAGCCTTGGCTTTTGTACTGTACACAGCTGTTCTGTCGATTTCTGCTCTCTGCTGTGCCAAGCATATTCTGCTTGGTCCTGGGGATCTCTGCAACTATGGCCTAGGCACGCTAGGTTGAGCTATGTTTCGTTTGGTTATGTTACATTTGGTTTGGTTAGTCAAGGACAGATTTGACTTTTGTGCTGTACACTGCCATTCGGTGGATTTCTTCGCCCTAATTTGGCCTTATATGCTCTGCTAGTATCTTGGGATGCCAGCAACATTGGTCGCGACCAGTTAGGTTTTGTTATTTTACGTTTGGTTATGCTAGGTTAGGCTACGTTTGGTTAGGATGCCTATGACTTCTGTGTTACACAATGCTATTCGGTAGATCTCTGCACTCTACTGTGCTGCAGCATGTTCTGCATGGCTCTATGGGGGCCAGGAACAGGGGTATCGGCACGTTGGAATTAGTTATTGCACGATCTGTTGTGTTATGTTCGGGCCGGTTAGGTATGGACATCTTTGACTTTTGTGCTATACGTTGCTACTTGGTGACTTTCTGCGCTTTACCTGGCTCTACTATACTCTGGTTGAATCAGTGGTGGCCGGTTATGGTGGTCTAGGCACATTAGTCTCTGTTAGGCTTCGTACGGTTGCGTTAAGTTGGTCTGTGTTAGTTTGGATAGATTTGACTTTCGTGGTATACACTGATTTTCGGTCAATTCCAGCGCTCTACAGCGTCCCAGTGCGTTCTACTTGGCGTTGGGAAGGCTAGCAATGGTCGTCACTGCACGTTATGACAAGACAGGTTGTGTTCCGTTAGGTTTGGTTAGGCAAAGTTTGGCCAGG
>NW_016916982.1:4829-10836 GCF_001483705.2 Eufriesea mexicana | reverse complement strand
GTTCTACTATATTGTGCTTGGCCCTTTGGAGTCCAGCAATAGTGTCCAAGGCTCGCAAAGTTGAGTTACGCTTCGTTTGGTTAGGTCATATTCGTTTGTGTCTGGTTCAGATGGCTTCGACTTTTCTGCTGTACACAGGGTTTCTATGGATTTCTGCGCTCTACTCTTCTCCAATATGTTCTGATTGACTCTGATGGTGGCAGCAACAGTGGTCTCGGCGCGTTTATTCGGTTAAGCCACGTTCGGTTATGAAACGTTTTGCTATGTTAGGATAGGTAGATTTCGGCTATTGTGCTATGCACTGTGATTATATGGACTGCGGAGCCATACTCTCCTCTAATATGTTCTGTTTGGCTCTGAGGAGGGCAATAATAGTGGCCTCCGTGCGTTAGGAATAGTTGCGTTTCGTGCGGATACTTTGCGTTTTGGTAGGATAGGAGAGGGTAGCTCAGGCTTTTGCGCTATACACTACTATTCGCTGGACTTCTGCGCTCCACATTGCTCTACTACACTCTGCTCGACACTCGGGAGGCTAGCAATAGTGGTCGCCGCACGTTAGCTTCAGTTAGGTTACGTTTTGTTAGGAAGGTTACGCTGTGTTAGGTTCGGATGGCTCTGGCCTTTGTGTTACATAAGGCCATTCCATGGACTTCTGCGCTCTTCTGAGCGCTACCTCACTCTGCTTGCATCTGTGGTCGCCAGGAATATTTCTCACGTCACGTTAATGTGAGTTATGCTACGTTTGGCTAGGTTAGGTTTGGTTATGCTTGGATAGGATATCTTTGACTTCTGTCTTATACACTTCTATTCGGATGATTTCAGCGTTTTACATTGCGCTGCTATACTCTGCTTAGCTCTCATGAGGCCAGCAGTAACGGTCGCGGCACGTTAGTTCGGGTTACGTTACTTCAGCTTGTGTTACGTTTTGATATGTGAGGACGGGGTTCCATTGACATTTGCGCTATACAGTGCTATCCTGTGGATTTCTGCGCCGTACCCTGATCTAATGTGCTCCGCTTGTCCCTGGGGAGTTCAGCGACAGTGGTTTCGGCACGTTAGCTTGTGTTAGACTGCGTTTGGTTGGGCTCCGTTTGTTTAGGTTAAGATAGGGTAGCATTGACATTTGTGCTATACGCTGCTAATCGGCGGATTCCTGCGCTCTACTGTAATACAACGATCCCTGCTTTGCTCTGGTAATTTCAGATAGGATGGCCGCGGCGCGTTAGGTTGTGTTAGGAAACGTTCGGTTAGGTTAAGCTTGATTGTGTTATGTTAGGATATTTCTGACTTCCGTGCTATACATTTCCATGCTATAGAACCCTGCGCTCTACTCTCGGTTGGCTACCTACGGTTGGCTAGGCTGGCTTTGTCTTTAGTGCCATACAATGCTATTCGGTCGATTTCTGTGCTCTACTGTGCCCTCGAATATTCTGCGGGGCTACGGGGAGGCCAGCAGCATTAGCCTCTGCACGTCATTCTGAGTTAGGTTGCGTTTCGTTATGTTACGTATGGCTAGGCTGGGGCAGGGTAGCTTAAACTTTTGTGCTGTGCAAGGCTATTCGGCGGATTTCGGCGCACTAAATTGCTCTCATATACACATTTCAACTCTCGGGACGCCAGGAATTGTGGCCGCGAGACGTCAGGTTAAGTTAGATTACGCTTGTTTAGGTCAGCTTACGCTACTTTAGGTCACAATGGCTTTCACTTTATTGCGGCACACTGCTATTCCTCGGGATCTGCGCTCTTCTGTGCGCTATCACACTCTGCCTGTCTCTCTGGACGCCAGGAATAGTGATCTCGGCTGTTTATCTTGAATTACGTTACGCTTGGTTCGGTTATGATTCGTTGGCTTGGTTAGGTTAGCTTCGCCTTGTGTACTATACACAGCTGTTCGGACGATTTCAGAGTTATACACTGCTCCCCTGTTCTCTGCGTAGCTCTCGCGAGACCAGCAATAGCGGTCGTGGCACGTAGGTTTGGGTAACGTTACGACTGCTGCTGATATGCTCGGTTAGGTTTGGGAAGGTTAGCTATGACTTTTGTGCTATACACTGCTATTCGGTGGGTTTCTGCCGTCCACTGTGCCCTAATGTGCTCTGCTTGGCCCTAGGGAGGCCAGCAAAAGTGGTCGCGTCGCGTTAGGTTGAATTGTGTCACGTTTGATGATGATACGACTGGTTAGGTTTGGAGAGGATAGCCTTGGCTTTTGTACTGTACACAGCTGTTCTGTCGATTTCTGCTCTCTGCTGTGCCAAGCATATTCTGCTTGGTCCTGGGGATCTCTGCAACTATGGCCTAGGCACGCTAGGTTGAGCTATGTTTCGTTTGGTTATGTTACATTTGGTTTGGTTAGTCAAGGACAGATTTGACTTTTGTGCTGTACACTGCTATTCGGTGGATTTCTTCGCCCTAATTTGGCCTTATATGCTCTGCTAGTATCTTGGGATGCCAGCAACATTGGTCGCGGCCAGTTAGGTTTTGTTATTTTACGTTTGGTTATGCTAGGTTAGGCTACGTTTGGTTAGGATGCCTATGACTTCTGTGTTACACAATGCTATTCGGTAGATCTCTGCACTCTACTGTGCTGCAGCATGTTCTGCATGGCTCTATGGGGGCCAGGAACAGGGGTATCGGCACGTTGGAATTAGTTATTGCACGATCTGTTGTGTTATGTTCGGGCCGGTTAGGTATGGACATCTTTGACTTTTGTGCTATACGTTGCTACTTGGTGACTTTCTGCGCTTTACCTGGCTCTACTATACTCTGGTTGAATCAGTGGTGGCCGGTTATGGTGGTCTAGGCACATTAGTCTCTGTTAGGCTTCGTACGGTTGCGTTAAGTTGGTCTGTGTTAGTTTGGATAGATTTGACTTTCGTGGTATACACTGATTTTCGGTCAATTCCAGCGCTCTACAGCGTCCCAGTGCGTTCTACTTGGCGTTGGGAAGGCTAGCAATGGTCGTCACTGCACGTTATGACAAGACAGGTTGTGTTCCGTTAGGTTTGGTTAGGCAAAGTTTGGCCAGGATAGCTTTTACTTTGTGCTAAGTACAGATATTCGGTGGATTTCTGCGCTCTAGTGTGCTCGAGTATGCTCTGCTTGGCCCTGGGGAGGGCAGCAATACTAATCTCGGCACGCAATGTTGATTCAGGTTAGATTCGGCTATGTTGGGTTAGGCTAAATTTGGTAAGGGTAGCTTCATCTTTTGTGTTATACACTGCTAATCGATGGATTTCTGCGCACTACTGTGCTCTAGTATGTCCTGCTAGGATCTGTGGAGTGCAGCAATAGCGGTCTCGGCACGTTAGCTTGAGATGGTCTATGTTTTGCTATGTTCTGTTGGTTTGGTTTAGGCTTGGGTAGCTTTGACTTTTCTGATATACACTGCGATCCTATGGATTTCGGCGTTCTGCTATCCACCAATATGTTCTGCTTGATACAGGGATGGCCAGCAGTAGTGTTTGCGGCACGTTAGGTTGAGTTATGTTGCGTTTGGCTATGTTACCTTTCGGTAAGTTAGGAGAGGATGGCTTTGACGTTAGTGCCACATCCCGCTATTATGGCGAGTCAGGTTATGTTCGATAACGTTGGGCAAGGAAAGGTTTGGTCACGATAGCTTTAACTTTTGTGCTGTACACGGCTATTTGGGGATTTCTGCCCATTACTGCGCTCTAGTGCGTCCTGCGTGGACCTGGGGAGGGCAGCAATATCGGTCTCGTCACGTTAGTTTGAGTTACGTCACGTTTGTTTATGTCACGATTGGTTAGGTTTGGATGCGGGTAGCTATGACCTTAATGCTATAGTCTGCTATTTGGAGGACTTCTGAGTACTACAGAGCTGTAATATTTTCAGCGTGGGTGTGGGAAGTTCTGAAATAGTGTTAACGACGCGTTATGTTGAGCCACGTTACGCTCGGTTAGGCTGGGTTAGTCTAAGTTTGGCAAGGCTAGCTTTATCTTTTTCGTTCTACATTGCCATTCGGTGGATCTCTGCGCCCTACTGTGCTCTAGTATGTCCTGCTAGGCTCTGGGCATGGTAGCAATAGCGGTCTCGTCACATTAGGTTGAGTTATGCAATGTTTGGCTGTGTTCTGCTGGCTTAGGACAGGTTTGTGCATTTTCGACTGTCCTGATATGCACTGGGTTTCCGTGGGTTAGGTTAGGTTAGGTTAGGTTAGGTTAGGTTAGGTATGGTTAGGCTATGTTTTGGTAGGTTCTGACGTTCTGGCTATGTTTGGGTAGGTTCTGACGTTTTGGGTTAGGATTGCGTTGCTTAGATTTTTCCTGCATACAATGCGATGCTGTGGACTTCTGCTTTCGAATCTCCAGTAACATGTACTGCTTGAATCTGTGGAGGCCAGTAGTAGTGGTCGCGGCTCGTGAGGTTGAGCTTGGCTATGTTACGTTTGGCTATGTTACAATAGGTTAGGTTTGGAGAGTATAACTATAAATGTTCTGATATAAACTGAGATCCTATGGATTCATGCGCTCTAATTGATGTAAACTGCGATCCTATGGATTCATGCGCTCTACTCTCCGCTGATGTGTTTTGCTTGGCTTTGCGGAGGACAGCAGTATTGTTCGCGGTACGACAGTTTGAGTCAGGATACGCTTGCCTACGTCGTGATTGCTTACGTTAGGACAGGAGAGCTTTGACCTTATTCCCATAGTCTATTTTTAGGTGGATTCCTGTGCCCTACAGCGCTCTAATGCTTTCAGCTTGGCTCTTGGGAGGCCATCAATAATGTTCTCGGCACGTTATGTTGAGTCAGGTTACTATCGGTCATATTGTGTTTGGCTAAGTTTGTTTTGGATAGCTTCAACTTTTGTGTTGTACACTGCCATCAGGTGGATTTCTGAGCTTTACTGTGCTCTTGTATGTTTTTCTTGGCTCTGGGGTGGCCAGTAATAGTGATCGCGGCATGTTAGGTTCAGTTATGTGATCTTCGTTTCTGTTACGATTCTTTTGGTTAGGAGAGGATGGCTTTGACTTTAGTGCCACAATCTGCTATTAGGTGGATTCCGGTGCCCTTCAGGCCCATAATATTTTCAGCTTGGCTCTGTCAAGGCCAGCAACTGTGGTCTCGGTACGTTACGATGAGATGCGCTACGCACTGTTAGGTTGGGTTAGGCTATGTTTGGTTAGGATTGCTCCAACTTTTGCGCTGTACAGTGTTATTAGGCGGAATTTTGCGCTCTACTGTGCTCTCGTATGTCCTGCTTGGCTCTGGGGAGGGCAGCAATAACGGCCTCGGCAGGTTAGTTTGAGTTTCGCTATGTTTGGTTGTGTTCCGTTTGTTTGGGTTAGGTTTGGGTAGCTTTGACTTTTCAGATGTGCACTGCGTTTCCATGGATTTCTGCGTTCTACTCTCCACCTATGTGTTCCGCTTGCCTCTGGGAAGGCCAGCATAAGTGGCCTTGGCACGTCAGGTTGAGTCAGGTTAAGCGTGTCTATGTCACGATTGGTTACGGTAGGTCAGGATATCTTTGACTTTATTTCCATAGTCTGCTATTAAGTGGATTTCTGCGCCACGCCGCGCTCTAGTGCTTTCAGCTTGGCTCCGGGAAGGCCATCAATAGTTTTCTCGGCACGTTCTGTTAAGTCAGTTTACTTTCTGTTGAGTCGGTTATTTTGTGTTAGGCAAAGCTATGTAAGGATATCTTCATCTTTCGTGCTGTACACCGCTATTCGGCGGATTTCTGCGCTCTACTGTGATGTAGTATGTCTGCTTGGCACCGGAGAGGGCAGCAATATCGTTCTCGGCACGCTAGGTTGAGCTCTGCTGCGCTTTGTTATGTTCTGTAGGTTTGGGATAGGTTCGGGTAGCTATGACTTTTCTGATATACAATGTCATTCCATGGATTTCCGCATTCTGCTCTAAACTAATGTGTTCCGCTCTTCTCTGCGGAGGACAGCAACAACGGTTGCGGCAAGTTACCTTGTGTTAGTTTTCGTTGGTTACGTTGCGGTTGATCAGGGTAGGAGAGGATGGCATAGATTTTATTGC
>NW_016916982.1:0-4771 GCF_001483705.2 Eufriesea mexicana | reverse complement strand
TTCGGTGGAATTCTGCGCAATACTGTGCTCTAGTATGTCCAGTCAGGCCCTGGGGATGGTAGCAATAGCGGTCTCGGCACGATAGCTTGTGTTGTGCTATGTTCGGCTATGTTCCATTGGTCTGGATTAGGATCGGGTAGCTTTGACTTTTCCTATATACACTGCGATTCTGTGGATTTCTGCGTTCTACTCTCCACTAATATATTCTGCATGACTCTGGGGAGGCCAGCAATGTTTGTCGCGGCACGTTAGGTTGAGTTACGTTCGGTTGGGTCATGTTACGACTGGTTAGGTTAGAAGTCCATAGCTTCGTCCGTTGAGCTGTAGTCAACTGCTAGGTGGATTTCTGCGCCCTACGGTGCTCTAATATTATCAGTTTGGCTCTGAGAAGGCCAGAAATGGTGATCTCAGCTCGTTCTATTGAGACAGGTTACGTTCGGGTAGGTTGTGTTAAGCGAAGCTTGGTTGGGACAGTTTCAACTTTTGTGCTGTAGACTGGTATGCGGTGGATTTCTGTGCTCTACTATGCTCTAGTATGTCCTGCTTGGCTCTGTGGAGTGCAGCAATAGTGGCCTCGGCACGTTAGCCTGAGTTAGTCTATGTTTGGCTACGTTCTGTAAGTTCGGTTTAGGCTTGGGTAGCTTTGACTTCTCTGATATACACTGCGATTCTATGGATTTCGGCGTTCGGCTCTCCACTAATATGTTCTGCTTCACACTGTGGAGGCCAGCAGTAGTTGTCGCGACACGTTGGGTTGTGTTATGCTACGTTTTGATATGTTAAGTTTGGCTTGTTTGGGAGAGGATAGCTTTGATTTTAGTGTCATAGCCTGCTATTAGGAGGATTTCTGCGCCCTGCACTGCTAAAATGCCTTCATCTTGGCTCCGGCAAGCCAAGCAAGAGTGGTCTCGGCACGTTGTAATGTGTCAGGCTGCCGTCTGTTAGGTTGCGTTCGGCTACATTTGATATGGGTAGCTCTAAATTTTGTGCTGTGCACTCCTATTAGGTGGATTTCTGCGCTCTACTTTACTCTAGTATGACCTGCTTCGCTCTGGGGAGAGCAGCAGTAGCGGTCTCGGCTCGTTAGGTTGAGACAGGCTATGTTCGGTTATGGTCTCTTTGTTTGGGTCAGGGTATGCTGGCTTTGACTTTTCTGATGTACGCCGCGAATCTATGGACTTCAGTATTATACTCCCCTCTAATATTTTCAGCTTGGCTCAGGCAAGGACAGTAATATTTGTCTTGGCACGTTATCATATGTCAGGTTATGTTCTGATATGTTGGGCCAGGCTAAGTTTAGTGTGGATAGCTTTAACTCTTGGGCAGTGCACTGATATTCAGCGGATTTCTGCGCTCTACATTACTCTACTATACACTGCTCGACTTTGGGGATGCCAGCAACCGTGGTCACTGCCCTTCAGGTTAAGTTATGTTACGTTCGTTTATATTACGTGTGGATACATTTGTATAGTGTAGAATTTACTTCTGCGCCATAGACTGCTATTCAGTTGGTTTCTAAGCACTACGTTGCTCCACTATGCTCTGCTCGTCTCTGTGGAGACCAGCAACAGTGTTCTCGTCACTTCAGGTTAAGTTAGGATATGTTCGTTTATATCCCGTATATATGCTATTACAGGATAAAATTTACATCTGCGCTGCAGACTGCTATTCGGAGGATTTCTACGCACTGCATCGCTCTACTATACCCTCCTCGACCCTGGGGAGTCCAGTAACATTGGTCTCGGCACGTTAGGTAGTGTTAGGTTACGTTTGGTCTTACCATGTTTGGTTAAGTTAGGCTAGGTTAGCTATAACTCTTGTGCTGTCCACTGCTATTCGGTGGATTCCTGCGCTCGACTGTGATCTAATGTACACTCCTTCGCTCTGGGAATACTAGAAATTTTGACCGCGGCTATTTAGGTGCTGTTTGGTTACGGTTGGTTATGTTAGGTTTGTGTGAGTTAGTTTAGGATATCTTTGACTTTCGTGCTATACACTGCCATTCCATGGACCCGTGTGACCTACTATGCTCTATCGTATTCTGCTTGTCTCTGGGGAAGCCAACAATATTCGTCGCAGCACGTTAGGTTTAGTTGTTCTACATTTGGCTAGGCCAGTTTAGGCCTTGTTTGGTTAGGATATCTTTGACTCCTGCGGGGTACATTGCTATTTGGTGACTTTCTACGCTTTACAGTCCACTACTGTACTCTGTTCGACACTGGGGTTGTCAGCAATTATGGTCGAAGCACGACAAATTTCGTTATGTTGCGTACCGTCTTGTTACGTTTGGTTTGGATAGTTAAGGGCAGTTTAGACTTTTGTGCTATACACTCCTGTACAGATGATTTCTGCGCTCTGCTGTGCTCTCATGTGCTCTGAATGGCTGTGAGGTTGCCAGCAATTGTGGCCTCGGTACATCAGTTTAAATTAGGTTACGTTTGGTTTGGTTAGGGTCGGTTATGTGTGGTTAGGATGGCACTGACTTTTGTGCTATACGCTGCAATTCGGTGGATTTCTGCGCTTAACTCTGCTATAGTATATCCTGCTTAGCTATGGGGAAGCCAGCGGTAGTGATTTGGGCGCCTTGGTCTGAGATATGTTGCGTCTGGTTAGGCTACGTTTGGTTAGGTTAGGATACGATAGCTTAGACTTTTGTGCTATACACTGCCCTTCGGAGCATTTCTGCGCTGTAGATTTATCTACTATGTTCTGTTCGACTCTTGGAAGGCCAGCAGTGGTGGTAGCGTCACGTTAGGTTGAGTTAGAGTGCGTACGGTTACGATAGCTTTCGTAGCGTTATTTTAGTGTAGCTTTGACTTTCCTGTTATAAGCTGTTACTAGGTAGATTTCACAGCTCTACTGCGCTCTACTGTACTCTGCTCGAATTTGGGGAGCCCAGAAACAGTGGTCGCGGCACGATATCTTGTGTTAAGTTACGTTTGCTTATGTAACGTTTCGTTAGGTTAGCGGAGGATGGCTTTAACTTTTGTGCTCTACACTGACATTCGGTCTGCTTCCGCGCTTTACGATACACTATTATCCTCTGCTTGTCCCTGGGATTGTCAGCAATATTAGTCTCGGCACGTAACCATGTGTTAGGCTACGTTTGGTTTGGTTAGGATAGGGTAGCTATATCATTTGTGCTGTACACCACTGTTCGGTGAATTTCTGCTCTCTACATTGCTCTACTATGCTCTTCTCGTCCATGCGTAGCCAGTAATGGTGGTCTCTCCTCGTTCGTCTGAGTTAGGCTACGTTCCATTGCCTTACGCAGTTTCGGGTTATGTGTGGGTATCTTTGACTTTCGCGGTTCACACGGCTATTCTGTGGATGCCTGCGCTCATCTGTGACCTACTATAATCTGCCCGACTCTGGGAGGATAGCAACAGTGGCCGTGGCGCAATGTGTTCAGTTAAGTTACGTTTGGTTGTGCTTCGTTTGGATAGGTTAGGAGAGGTTAGCATTCACTTTCGTGACATACTGTGCCATCCGGTAGATTTCTGCGTTCTACGTTGCTCTACTACGCTCTGCTCGTCTATGGGGAAGCCAGTAATACTGGTCAAGGCACGCTAGGTGCGAGTTGGGCTACATTCGGTTTAGTTACGTTGGCCCAGGATAGCTATGGATAGCTTTGACTTACGTTGTCTTCACTGCTCTTCGTTGGGTTTCTGCGCTCTGCTGTGCTCTAGTATATCCTTCTGGATACGCTGAGGCCAGCAGTGGTGCCCTTTGCGCGTTAGTCTGAGTTATGTTGCGTTTCGTTATGTAGCGTTTGGATGGGTCGTAAGAGTATATCTCTGACTCTTGTGCTATACACTGGTATTCGGTGGATTTCTGCGCTCATCGTTGCGTTACTATACCTCACTCGACTCTGGGGATGCCAGCAATGGTGGTCGTTGTACGATAATTTAGTTAGGTTGCGTTTGGTTCGGCTGCAGGGGCTCATGTTTCGTTAGGATGGCCTTGAATTTAGTGCTATGCACTGCTTTTCGGTGAATTTCTGCGCTCTGCAGTGCTCTAATATGTTCTGCTTTGCTCTGTGGAGTCCAGACGTAGAGATCTCGGTCCGTTAGGTTCATTTATTCTACGTGTGGTTAGGTTAGGTTAGGTATGGTTTGGTTAGGATATCTGTGACTGTTGTGCTATACGTTGCTATCTAGTGGCTTCCTGCGACCTACTTAACACTACTGTACTCTGCTCGGCTCAGTGGAGTCCAGCTGTGGCGGTCTGGGCACGTCAGGTTGTGTTAGGCTACGTTTGGTTTAGTTATGCTTTTTTAGGGTAGGTGTGGATAGCATTGAGTTTCGTGGTATATACCATTGTTCGGTGGACTTTTGCTCTCTACTGTGCTGTACTATATTCTGCTTGGCCCTGCCGTGTCCAGCAATAGTGATCACAGCTCGTTATATTGAGTTAGGCTAAGTTTGCCTAGGTTAGGAAAGGATAACTTTGCCTTTTGTGCCATACGCTGCTATTCGGTGAAATTCTGCGCTCTACATCACTCTACTATACTTTGCCCGACCCTGTTGTGGCCAGCAATTGTGCCCGCGGCACGATTGGTTGAGTTCGGTTACGTTCGGTTAGGCTATTTTGCGTTACGTTGCGTCATGATGGCTTTGACTTTTGTGCGATGCACTGCTGTTCGTTGAACTTCTGCGCTCAACTGCGCACTAGTATGCTCCTCTTGGCACTGGGGAAGCCAAAAATGGTGGTCTCGGCTCGATATGTATAGTTAGGGCAAGTTTGGCTAGGTTACGTTCGGTGAGGTTCG
>NW_016916981.1:0-568 GCF_001483705.2 Eufriesea mexicana | reverse complement strand
TCTGTGGACGCCGGTAATAGTGGACTCGACACATTAGGTTGATTTAGGTTACGTTTGGTTATGCCAAGGTTGGATATGGTAGGACAGGGTATCTTTGTCTTCTGTGCTATACACTGCTGTTCGGTGCATTTCTGAACTATACTGTGCTGTAGTATGTTCCGATTGGCTATGGGGTGGCCAGCAGTGGAGTCCTCGGCAGGATAGCTTTAGTTCAGTTACGATCGGTTATGTCACGATTGGCTATGTTAGGACATGGTGGCCTTGACTGTTGCGCTACACACTTCTCTTCGGTGGATTCTCGCTCGACAGTGCTGCAGTATATTCTGCTTGGTTCTGGGGAGGCCAGCAATAGTGGTATCGTCACGTTAGTGTGAGTTAAGTTACGTTTGGTTACGTTATGTTTAGTCAGGTTAGGATAGGATAGCTTTGACTTTTGTGCTGTAAACTGATATACGATTGATTTCCGCGCCCTACTATGCTCCAAAATGTTCTGCTTGTCTCTGGGGAGGACAGCAATGGTGGCCTTGACGCGTTAGGTTTTGTCAGGTTTCGTTTAGCTTGGCTAGGT
>NW_016916980.1:0-696 GCF_001483705.2 Eufriesea mexicana | reverse complement strand
ACAGCGTATGGCGCAAAAGTCTAAGCTACTCTACCGTAACCCAGCCAAACGTAACGTAAGTAACGTAGCATAGCTCAACCTATCGTGCAGAAACCACTATAGCTTTCCACTCAAGACCCAAGCAGAAATTACCACAGCACAGCAGATCGCAGGGATCCTCCGCATTGCTGTGTATAGCACAAATGTCGAACATATCCTGACATAACATCTCCTAACGTAGCCTATACAAATGTAGCGTAACACAACATCGCGTGATGAGACCGATATTGCTAGCCTATCCAGCGCCAGGCAGAGCATATTCGAGCACATTTGAGCGCAAGATCCACCGAACAGCAGTGAATAACACAAATGTCAATGTAGCCATTCCTAACGCAGTCAAACGTCACAATAGCCATTCCTAACGCAGTCAAACGTCACATGCACGAACGTAGCCTAACTCTACCTAACACGACGGGACCTATATTGCAGACCTCCACAGAGACAAGCAGTGTGTACGAGAGCACAGTTGTGCTCAAAAAATCCGCCGCGTTGCGGTGAATAGCACAAGAGTCGATGATATCCTGACATAACCTGACCTAACCTAACCTAACCGAACATAGCATAACTCAACCTAACGTGCCGCGGCCACGGATCCTGGCCTCTCCCGAGCCAAGCAGAATGTAGTAGAGCACAGGTGTTCACAGAAATCCACCGAGT
>NW_016916979.1:0-1382 GCF_001483705.2 Eufriesea mexicana | reverse complement strand
GCATATATCCACCGAATAGTAGTGCATAGCGCAAAAGTCTAAAACAGCCTAACCGAACTTACCGTATGCTTGCCTAACCAAAGGCATCTTGCCTGAACCAAACGTGCCACGACCACCACTGCTGCCCTCCCCAGAGACAAGCAGATGCTAGTTGAGCAATGCAGTGCACAGATATCGACCGAATAGCAGTGTACAGCACAAAGGACAAACCAATCCTAACCAAACGTATCCTAACCTGGCCGAGCCAAGCGTAACCTAACCCAACCTAGCGTGCCGAGGACACCATTGCTGTACTCCACAGAGCCAACTAGAAAAAACTACAGCTCAGTAGAGCGCAGTAATCTACCGCATTGCTGTTTGTAGCACGAGAGTGAAAGATATCCTAAACTAACCTGACTTATCCCAGCCAAGCGTAGCGTAACTTAGCTAAATATAACGTGCAAAGAATAATTTTGCTGGCCTCCCCAGGCACAAGCAGTGCGTATTAGTGCAATGTGAAGCGCCGAAGGCAACCAAATAGCGGTGCATGTCATAAAAGTCAAAGCTACCGAATCCTAGCTTAACCAAGCGTGGCATAACACGACTTTATTCATCTCAAACTAACGCGCAGAGACCGCAGTTGCAGACCTCCCTAGAGCCAACCATAACATACCAGAGCACAGTAGAGCGGAGAAATCCACCGAATAGCAGTGTGTAGCGCAAAGGTCAAAGCCATCTCTTCCTAACCTAACCAAACGTAACATAGCCGAACAGGCCCAACTCAACTATATTAACATGATCACGATTGCTGGCCTCCCCAGAACAAATCAGAGCACGTCAGAGGACGGTACAGCGCTGAAATCCACGGAAGAGCAGTGTGTAGCACAAAAGTCAATGCTATCCTGACCAAACCTGTCTAAACCTAACCCAACCAAACGTAACATAACAAAAACTAAAGTGCCGAGGGCACTATTCCTGGCGTCCACATAGGCAGGCAGACTGTTCCAGTGCACAGAAGATTGCAAAAGTCTGTAGTATAGCAGTAAGCATCCCAAAAGTCAAAGCTATCCTAACCTAACACAACGTAACCTATCCTAGCCGAAAGTAATCTATTTCAACCTAACGTGCGGCGACCACTACTGCTGCCCTCCCGAGTGTCGAGCAGGGTATAGTAGGGCAATGTAGAGACCAGAAATCCACCGAATTCCAGTGTGTAGCTCAAGAGTCAAAGCTACTCTGTCCTAGCATAGCAAAACGTAACATAAACAAACGGAACGTATATCAGACTAACGTGCCGAGACCAGTACAAATGGCATCCCCATTCTCAAGCAGAATATGCCACAGCATAGCAGAACGCAGATATTCACCGAATAGCGGAGTATGGAGCAAAAGTCAAAGCTACC
>NW_016916978.1:0-790 GCF_001483705.2 Eufriesea mexicana | reverse complement strand
AACGATTTTAGTCGAAATTGTTATTAAAATTGAATTTTCGAGGCAGATTCTATAGCATTGTAACGGCCATAGCACGGCAATAGTACCTTTCCTCCTTATTCATACAAGAAAGTTACCTCACAACGATATTAGTCGAAGATGTCAATAAAATTGAATTTTCGAGGTAGATTCTATAGCATTGCAATGGCTATAGCACGCCAGTAGAATCTTTCCTCCTTACATATGCAAGAAAGCTACGTCACCACGATATTGGTCAAAAATGTCAGTAAGATTGAATTTTCGAGGCAGATTCTGTAGCACTGCAATGGCAATAGCCTGCCAATAGAATCTATCCACCTTATATATGCAAGAAAGCTACCTCACCACGATAATAGTCGAAGACGTCAATAAAATTGAATTTTCCATCCAGATGCTATAGAATTGCAATGGCTATAGCTGGCCAATAGAATCTTACCTCCTTATTAATGCACGAACGCTACCTCACCACGATACCAGTCGAAAATGTCAAAAAAATTGAATTTTCCAGCCAGATTCTGTACCATTGCAATGGCTATAGCTCGCCAGTAGAATCCTTCTTTCCTCCTTATTTATGCAGGTATGTCAGCTCACCACGATATTAGTCGAAAATGTCAATAAAACTTAATTTTCCATACGGATACTATAGAATTACAATGGCTGTAGCTGGCCGATAGAATCTTACCCACTTAGTTATGCACGAAAGCTACCTCACAACGATATTATTCGAAATTGTTATTTGAATTGAATTTTCGATGCAGAATCTATAGCATTG
>NW_016916977.1:0-1811 GCF_001483705.2 Eufriesea mexicana | reverse complement strand
CTTGCCAAACATATCCCAACCTAACCTAGCCTAACGTAACATAACTCAACGTAATGCTCCACGGCCGCTATTTCTGGCCACCCCTGAGTCGGGCACAGTATAGTAGAGCACAGTAGATCACAGAACTCTCGACCGCCATTTCTGGCCACCCCTGAGTCGGGCACAGTATAGTAGAGCACAGTAGATCACAGAACTACGCTAAAAAGCATTGTAAAGCACAAACGTCGTTATAGCCCATCGTAACCTAGCCAACCGAGGCATACACAATCGTAGCCTAGCTAAACGTGACATGACGAGACTACACTTGCTGGCTTCCACAAAGACAAGCAGAATGTACAAGGGCACAGTATTGCACAGAAATCCACCGCAGTGCTGTGAATAGCACAAAAGTCATGGATATCCTACCCTACCCTGACCCAGCCTAACCTAACCAAGCTTAGCGTGTCCTAAAGTAACTTGCAGTGTCCAACGCTCCCGGCCTCCCCAGAGCCAAGCAGAATGTAGTAGAGCACAGTAGATCTCAGAAATCCGCAGAATAACAGTATAGCACGAAGGTCTTAGCTACCATGACCATAATAGCCTAAGCTAACCTAACTAAACGTAACATACCACAACCTATCGCGCAACGGCCGCTATTGCTCGCCTCACCATAGTCAGACGGAGTACAGTATAGCAGTGTGGAGCGTAGAAATCCACCGAATAGCAGTGTGTAGCACAAAAGACAATGATAACCTGACCAAACCTAACCAACCCAAGCCTAACCAAACGCAACATAACAAAACCTGACGTGCCACGACCATAGTTACTGCCCACACCAGAGCCGATCAGAGTACACTTGGGCACAGTAAAGCGTTGGAATCCACCGCACTTCTGTTACCAATCGTAATATAACAGAACGTAACCTATCTCAAACTAACGTGCAGCGACCACCACACAGACAATCAGAATATACCAGAGCATAGCAGAGTGCAGAAATCCCCCGTGTAGCAGTTCACAGCACAAGTGTCAAAGCTGTCCAATCTTACTCTAACCAAACGTAACATAACCAAATGTAGCATAACTAAACCTATCGTGCCGGGACGCCTATTGTTTGCATACCCAGGGTCGAGCAGATTATGGTAGGGCAATGTAGAGTGTAGGAATCCGCCGAATAGCAGTGCGCGACACAAAAGTCAAAGATATCCTATCCTAACATATCCAAACGCAATATATCTAACAGTGTCCTAACTGAATCTAACGTGCCGAGGCCAAAATTGCTGGACTTCCAAGAGCCGAGCAGAGTATGCTAGGTCGCAGTAGAGCCACGGAAGCCACCATATGGCAGCGTATAGCGCAAAAGTCATAGTCAGCACCTCCTAACCCATCAAAACTTAACGTAACCAAACGTAACCTAACTCAACGTAACGAACCACGACCACAATTGCTAGCATCCCGAAAGCCAAGCGAAACATATTAGAGCAGAGTAGATCGCCGAAGTCCGCCGAATGGCGGCCTATAGGGCAAAAGTCAGACCTATCCTGTCATAAACAAACCAAGTATAACCTAAGCCAACCTACCGTGCCGAGACGACTATTGCTAGCCTCCGCAGAGCCAGGCAGAATATGCTAGATCACAGTAGAGCGAAGAAATTCACCTCATACCGGTGTACAGCACAAAAGTCAAAGAGATCCTATCACTACCCAAACATACCTAACCTAGCCAGACGTAACCTGACTATACATAACGCTACGAGGCCATAGCTCCTGGTATCTCCAGCGCAAAGCAGAGCCTATTACATAAAAGTCAAGAGCAGAATTCCACCGAATAGCAGT
>NW_016916976.1:0-682 GCF_001483705.2 Eufriesea mexicana | reverse complement strand
GCCATTGGATTGAAGGCGTTAGGCGATCTATTCACCAAGCGATAACAGGTTATAGATTTCGATGAGACAAATTCTCTGGCAAGTAGATGGGTGTCCTTGCCATTGGATTGCACACGATTGGCGATCTAATCACCAAGCTATGACAGCTTATAGGTTTTAAATAGACTTCTTCTCTGGCAAGTAGATGCCTGTACTTTCCATTGGATTGGAGGCGTTTGGCGATCTATTCGCCAAGCGTTAACAGGATATAGATTTTGAATAGACCAATTCTCTGGCAAGGGGATGGCTGTAGTTGCCATTGGTTGAAGACGTTAGGCGACCTATTCTCCAAGCTACAACAGGTTATAGAATTTCAATAGACCTATCCTCTGGCAAGTAGATGACTGTACTTGCTCGTCAGGCGATCTATTCACCAAGCTATGGCAGCTTATGCGTTTTGAATAGACTTATTCTCTGGCAAGAAGATGGCTGTACTTGTCATTGGATTGAAGGCGTTGGGCGATCTATTCACCAAGCGATAGCAGGTTATAGATTTCGAATAGACCTATCCTCTGGCAAGTAGATGACTGTACTTGCCATTGGTTTGAAGGCGTTAGGCGATCTATTAACCAAGCGATAACAGGTTATAGACTATGAATAGACCTTTTTTCTGGCAAGTAGAAGTCTGTACTTGCCATTGGAT
>NW_016916975.1:0-977 GCF_001483705.2 Eufriesea mexicana | reverse complement strand
GTATGTATGTATGTAGTGATGAATGAATTGGTGGATGGATGTATGGATTGATAGATGTATGGATGTATGGATGGACGGATTTATGGATGTGTGGATGTATGAACGCATGGATGGATGCATGTACTGATGGATAGCTGTATGGAAAGAAGGATGTATGGATGGATGTATGTATGGATGAATGGTTGTCTGCATGGATGGATATATGGATGGATTGAGGTGTGGATGGACGGATGTACGTATGTATGAATGTATGGATGTATATATGTATGGGTGTATGGATTGATGGATGTAAGGATGGATGGATGTATGGACGGTTGGATTTGTGGACGTATGGATGTATGAATGTATGGATGTACGGATGGTTGTATGGATGTATAGATGGCTGGATTCATGGATGTATGGACGTGTGGATGTACGAATGTACGGATGTACGTATGTATGGATTTATGGATGGACAGGTGGATGTATGGATGTATGGAAGTATCGATGTATGTACGGATGGATGGATGTATGGATGTATGCATGGATATACGTATGGATGTATGTATGTTTGTATGGATGTATGGATGGATGTATTTATGGATGTGGGGATGTATGGATGAATGTTTGTAGGGATGGATGGACGTATCGTTTTATGGATTTATGGATGGGTGTATGGGTGGATGTATGTATGGATGTATGCATGGATGTATGTATGGATGCATTCACGGACGTATCTATGGATGTATGTATGGATGAGTGTATGGGGGTATGCGTGGTTGTATGGATGTACGTATGGATGGATGATTTTATGGATGGGTGGATTTATAGATGTATGGATGTGTGGATGTATGGATGTGCGTATGGATGAATGTACTGGTGTATGTTTGGATGTATGTGTTGATGTCTGTATGGATGCATGTATGGATGGACGGATGGGTGGATGGATGTATTAATGTATGGACGTTTCTATGTATGGATGTATGAATGTATGGCCG
>NW_016916974.1:0-1046 GCF_001483705.2 Eufriesea mexicana | reverse complement strand
AGACATCCGAACCAAACTTAGTCTAACCTAGAGTAATCCAACCTAACGAAACGTACCATAACAGAACCTAACGTGCCACGGCCACTATTGCTCACATCCCCAGAGTCTAGCAGTGTATAGTAAAGCAATGTGTAGCACTGATATTCACGAAATGGCATTGCATAGCACGAACGTCGAAGAAATCTTAACCGAACGTTCGCAACCTGACCTAACGAAACGTAACCAGTCCCAACCTGACGTGCCTATCCCACTATTGCTGGCCTCCCCATAGCGAAGCAGGGCATATTAGAGGTGAGTAGGGTGCAGAAGTCCATAGAAAGACTGTGCATGGTAAAAAAGTGAAAGATATCCCAACCTACGCCGGCAAACCTAACCTAACCAAACGTAACCCAAACAAACTTAACGCGCCGTGGTCATTATTTCTGGTATTCCCAGAGCAAAGCAGAGCATATTGGAGCACAGTAGGGCGCAGAAATCCAACGAATATCAGTGCATAGCGTAAAAGCCGAAGCTTTCCTCTACTAACCTACCACAACGTAACATAAGCGGACATAACGTAACCCGTACCGACGTTCGACGACCGCCATTGCTGGCATCGCGAGAGCTAATTAGAATATGGCAGAGCAATGTAGAGCGCTGGAATCGTCCGAATAGCAGTGTAAAGCACAAAAGTCAAAGCTATCCTAACGAATTCTTACCAAACCTAGTCGTAACAAAGGTAATATAACTAAACCTAACGTGCCGAAAGCGCAATTCCTGGCGTACACAGAGACAAGCGGAGTGCGATAGCGCACCAAAGAGAGAATTGCATATAATAGGGGTGCGTAGCACAAGAGTCAACGCTATCCTAACCAAACACACCTTATCCTAACCTAACCAATATATAATAGGGGTGCGTAGCACAAGAGTCAACGCTATCCTAACCAAACACACCTTATCCTAACCAAACCAAACGTAATATAACACAAACTACCGTGGGGCTGCCACTATTTCTGGCTTCCCGAGGGTCTAGTAGAGCATATTCGAGCAATGTAGAGCCTAGAAGT
>NW_016916973.1:93568-97660 GCF_001483705.2 Eufriesea mexicana | reverse complement strand
CATAATTTTGGATCAGAGAAATGATCATGAGCTGATTTGCTCTTACCACTAAACTTTTTATTTCATATCGTAGATTCTTCTTCATCTTCCTTTGCTTCTTCACTAAATGATTGAAAAGATTGAAATTTCTGTAACAAAATTTTTCATTCCAAAAAATAATACTATCATGGATAAATGCTACAAGCATATATGATGCTGTTTTAGTTTTTGAACTGTCCTTTACTTCTTCACTTTCCTGTACTATTATTCTTGGTATAATATCAGAAAATGGATTGTTCAATATTTCAGTTTTTATCATTATTGGAGGATAAAGTGGTCTATCAATCTACAAAAAAGAGAAAATATTATATTTATATCAATTCTTAATATATTTTCTAATAAACATTAAATTTACCTCATCTACAAGTGCTTCTTCAAGTTTAAGCATGAATATATAGTTTCTCCATTAACTTTAATAAAGATTGTAGGTCTATTCTGCAAATCTAGTGTAGAATTAAGAGTAAAAAAAAATTGGAAACCACTGTCATCTTCTCCAGCATTAGCCATACTAATTAAATCTCGTCGACAAAAACGTAATCTTGTATGAAATTCGTCCTAAAACACATATATGCAATAACTGTTTTTGAATAAAAAAGGGAGTTATTTAATTTTTAACTATAGTCTCACTTTAAATGGTTCTCCATATATTTTACCACCTTTGATAATTCTATGAAATATAGTGTCATCCCAATAACCTTAATACATAATTGTATGTAATTTCTATATGCCTTTGCACTTTCTTCTGCCCATAATTCTAACTCAATATCACCAACAGTTGTTTTCATTACAACCTAGTTTGACAAATATATTAGTTTGATTAATGTAAAATACTTATAAAATCAAATTTATTAAAATATATTATTATTTATTATTGCAATTCAAATTAGAAATTATTTAATACATTAATATAGAAATTTAGAAAGTAAATATTGCATATCGGCTAAATTCTTAAAAACAGATATACAATCCATTGAAATATTATAAAATGATACTTATTACTTTACCCTTAGTGGCTGGCTCTTGCATATAAATATTACTCATGTTTGTAAATCTCCTATAACAAAAAAATCCTTCGTCAATAATATTTCAAATTAAATCTTTAGTTATTTACAAATCAATCATCCAAATGGTTTTTCTCCCGAATAATCATCAGTAGGTAAGACATACCTTTAACCTCCTTTTAAGGTGTGTTTTGTTGGCTTCATCAATGCCATGTGCTACAACACCATTATTTCTGCTGCTCCTATAGATTCCAAGTTCCTATAGATATTTCTACACATTTATGCATTAATGAAACATTTACATACTGTATTCAATTTACCTTTAATTTTTATAACTATTAATAAGTATCCATTCTCCATCTCTTCAATGATCCTTATATTTGCATCACCATGCCACACATCCATCTCTGTTGGTATCTTTGCTGCCCCTTTCCTACTTCTTGAAATATGAAAAAATGTAATCAATTCTGTTAGAGAAAATTCCACTCTACGCTGTTAGATGAAAAAACCCTAATCCAAAAGCCTAATTTCGAAGATAGAATCCAAAAACGTCAATTGCGCACCACGATTTCACAGCTACTGACACATTCGGCACTATTTTCGGAAAACGCAGGCACGAAACCGAAAAAAAGTAATCAATCCCGTTAGAGAAAATCCTACTCTACGCTGGTAGATGAAAGAACCCTAATCCAAAAGCCTAATTTCGAAGATAGAATCCGAAAAAGTCAATTGCGCAGCACGATTTCACAACCACTGACACATTCGGCACTATTTTTGGAAAACGCACGCACGAAACCGAAAGAAAGTAATCAATCCCGTTAGAGAAAATCCTACTCTACGGTGGTAGATGAAAGAACCCTAATCCAAAAGCCTAATTTCGAAGATAGAATCCAAAAACTTCAATTGCGCAGTACGATTTCACAGCCGCTGACACATTCGGCACTATTTTTGGAAAACGCACGCACGAAACCGAAAGAAAGTAATCAATCCCGTTAGAGAAAATCCTACTCTACGCTGTTAGATGGAAAATTCCGAATCCAAAAGCCTAAATTCGAAGATAGAATCCAAAAACGTCAATTGCGCAGCACGATTTCACAGCCGCTGACACATTCGGCACTATTTTTGGAAAACGCACGCACGAAACCGAAAAAAAGTAATCAATCCCATTAGAGAAAATCCTACTCTACGCTATTAGACGAAAAAACCCTAATCCAAAAGCCTAATTTCGAAGATAGAAACCAAAAAAGGAAACTGCGCAGCACGATCTGATAGCCACTAACACTTTAGTCACTATTTTTCGAAAACGCATGGTCGAAAGCGGAAATAAATAACCAATTCCGTTAGATAAAATTCCATTCTACGCTGGTAGATAGAAAAAACCTGACCGAAATGCTAATTTCAGAAATATACACGAGAAAAGTAAAATGTGTAGAACGATTTCACAGGCACTTGCTTTTCCGTTACATTATTTCATATATGCACCTTCAATCGTAAAATAATTGCCCTACTGATTGGAAAACAATCTATTCTACCCTGGAGTAATAAAATATCCTAATCCACAATCGAAGTTTAGAATGTATATGCGATAATACGTAGCTACTTTGCAATTGTACGTCACGATCGAAGAAAAATTGAATAACTATTAAAAAGCTGCCTATTCAGAGTAATATTGATCAAATATTCTCTGACACATTCGGCACTATTTTCGGAAAACGCACGCACGAAACCGAAAGAAAGTAATCAATCCCGTTAGAGAAAATCCTACTCTACGCTATTAGACGAAAAAACCCTAATCCAAAAGCCTAATTTCGAAGATAGAACCCGAAAACGTCAATTGCGCAGCACGATTTCACAACCACTGACACATTCGGCACTATTTTTGGAAAACGCACGCACGAAACCGAAAGAAAGTAATCAATCCCGTTAGAGAAAATCCTACTCTACGCTGTTAGATGGAAAATTCCGAATCCAAAAGCCTAAATTCGAAGATAGAATCCAAAAACGTCAATTGCGCAGCACGATTTCACAGCCGCTGACACATTCGGCACTATTTTTGGAAAACGCACGCACGAAACCGAAAAAAAGTAATCAATCCCATTAGAGAAAATCCTACTCTACGCTATTAGACGAAAAAACCCTAATCCAAAAGCCTAATTTCGAAGATAGAAACCAAAAAAGGAAACTGCGCAGCACGATCTGATAGCCACTAACACTTTAGTCACTATTTTTCGAAAACGCATGGTCGAAAGCGGAAATAAATAACCAATTCCGTTAGATAAAATTCCATTCTACGCTGGTAGATAGAAAAAACCTGACCGAAATGCTAATTTCAGAAATATACACGAGAAAAGTAAAATGTGTAGAACGATTTCACAGGCACTTGCTTTTCCGTTACATTATTTCATATATGCACCTTCAATCGTAAAATAATTGCCCTACTGATTGGAAAACAATCTATTCTACCCTGGAGTAATAAAATATCCTAATCCACAATCGAAGTTTAGAATGTATATGCGATAATACGTAGCTACTTTGCAATTGTACGTCACGATCGAAGAAAAATTGAATAACTATTAAAAAGCTGCCTATTCAGAGTAATATTGATCAAATATTCCAATGGGCAGTCGAAATCTAGAATCTTCTACGGCGGATAGTAACGGACAATGCGATAGTATTGTAGGATCCCGCACTTACATCACATTGTTTTCCAAATGTACCGTTATACGATTTGTACTATACAATATCACTTTTTTCCACACGTAGTATATTACCACCGAAGAAATGTTCACAGTTAGTTATCTCGAACTTCGTAAAATAATTAATACGTCAATCAGCGAAATCACTACTTCACGAAACGTTTTGAGATTTAATGTTTCACTTTGACGCGTGAGAATATTCCACTACTTGTTACCGGTATGCTCGCTTACCGCCAACTGGAAGTTGGCTGCAGCCGGATACGCTAGATATTTTTGTAGCGGGAAAATGTTGCATCTTTGAAATAGCTATATGCTAAATTATCGATGTGAAATATCAAACGATGCTTCTTATCTTT
>NW_016916973.1:43774-93241 GCF_001483705.2 Eufriesea mexicana | reverse complement strand
ATGCCATGGGAGTTTCTTTTGCCCATAATTCTAATTCAATATCACCAACAGTTGTTTTCATTGTAACCTTGTTATAACAAATATATTAATTTTATTAATGTAAAATATTTTTAAAATCAAAGTTATTAAAATTTATTATTTATTATTGTAATTCAAACTAGAAAATACTTAATATATTAATACAAAAATTTAGAAAGTAAATATTGTATATCAGTTAAATTTTTAAAAACAGATATGCAATCCATTGAAATATTATTAACCAATACTTATTACTTTACCCTTAGTGGCTGGCTCTTGCATATAAATATTACTCATGTTTGTAAGTCTCCTGTAATAAAAGAATTCTTAGTCAATAATATTTCATATTAAATCTTTAATCATTTACAAATCAAGTAAAACAAATGGTTCTTTTTTCTAATAATCATCAGCTGGAAAGACTTACCTTTTACCTCCTTTTAACGTTGTCTTTATTGTCACAATCAATTCCATGTGCTACAACCCATTATTCCTGCTGCTTTTATAGTTTCCAGGTTCCTATAGATATTTCTACGCATTTCTACCTTAATGCAACATTTATACTCTATATTCAATTTATCTTTAACTTTTATAACTATTACCAAGTGTCCATTTTCCATCTCTTCAATGATCCTTATGTTTGCATGTCCATGCCACACATTCTTCTGTGTTGATACATATGCTGCCCTTTCCTGTTTCTTAATTCGACATAATATGTGTTTCTTCTTCTTAGTGCTTTCATTCAAACCTCTCTTTTTTGTTTATATACCTCAGCTACATCATTCTGAAATTTAACACATTGGCGATGGTCATTGGCTTGGACCACTGATATTAATATTTATTTAGATAAGAAATACAACATACCTTTCAATCTCACTGTATTTTCTATATTTAGTTGTTATAAGCCATCACCTAAATTAATTTCATTCCTTTCTATTTGCCTAAGCCATCTTCATTTTCTGAATCTTTATTTGACCATCAAAGATTTATAATTTGTATGTTATATGATTAGCCGACCTAGAATCCAATAAACATATTATAATATATTTGTATTGCTGCTTCAATTTTTTCTTGCTATAAAATATAATTCTTGGCATCTAATGGCTCTATGCTGGTGACATTTCATGTATCCAATATTTTTTTACTGTTGCACATGCCTGTTTAATTCAGTAGAATATTGTTTTTTCACAACCAAGCTCTGCTATTACTAATAAAAGATGGAAAAGCAATGGTTCATAATTTACACTATTTAATTACAACTGTACGTTATGTTAATACAAAGACTTACATTCTTCTGCGTGATGCAGGCACATCTGCGTGGATACTACAATGCTTCCAGGGTTTGTTTGCAGTTTTTCTCATTTTCTATGTACTCTCCTGTTCACTTGAAGAAAAATTAACAAATCACTTAATTTCTGTAATTAATTTATGAATTTTTATAGATGCACAGCAAAGTTGGAATTATAGCAACTTTCTTAGACAATGTTTAATTTAATAATTAATACTTACATGAGCGATAAGTTTTGTATTTCCTGTATCTAACGATTATTTATATTTTCGTTTTCTTTCTGTAATAAATAAGATTAGTAAATAAGGAAACTGTTTTTCTTGCATAATATTCTTGTTATTTTGTAATAAATATATACTTACATATGAAAACGTGAAAAATAAGTTTTTTTATTAAGAAATTTTATTTACATTTGTTTATTTACAATGTTTTCATGGGTGAAAAATGAATACAAAATAAAAATAGATCGAAAAAAAATACTAGCTATGGTTGAGAATCGAACCGCGGACCTCAAACATATGAGCATAAAAATGTTGCCAATAACACCACTGCAATTTAAAAATGTTGGAATTAAATCGTTAATCGGTTTGTAGTAAAACTTTAATAATAAATATCTCAAAAACTTTTAAGTAGTTGCGGCTATACGGATATATATTCTTGAACTGCATGTCGAATCTACAAACCTGGAAAGTTTTAACTAAATCGGTGACCCGACGTACTTGCACCCTCCTTGTAAATATAATTAGAACAATTGGATGCCTAATCGGTAAATTTTTAAATGAGCCATAAATGATAAGAATCGTGTGTAAGAATAAATTATTTGCTAATATATTCAGTTAATAAAATTTTGAAACTTACATTAGTTACTTTTATTAATATATATTCATAATATATAGAATATAGGTATACATAGAGAGATAGGGTATAAGAATAATATATAAAAGGAATCGTATATTTTTTAAATATTGTGTTAGATATTCTTATATATTTACAATTGTTATATATATGAATTTCTAGCAGAACATTTAAGAAATATACAATTTCTTTCTCTATTTTTATAGATTTCACCTTTACATATCACAGTTTTTTAAATTATTCAATTAACAGTGACTTGTAAAGCTATTATGGTTTCATTTTATATTATCATTGGACTAAATAATAAAAAAGTATGTTTCCGCCCGGGATCGAACCGGGGACCTTCCGCGTGTTAGGCGGATGTGATAACCACTACACCACGGAAACTGTTGTAGAAGGATTTTGCAAAAATATTTATAAAATAATTGTAAGGTAAAATTTATACAAATATACGTTATATAATATATATTTGTGATTTATCGTAACACGAATATTATGTCATTTAGCAAAGTTTTGATATGCTGTACTCTCCTAAAAGATGTAAGTATACAAACCTTCTCTATTGACAATCGAGTTTACCTTATTTATAAAATTAAATTCCACTGTGTTAAATATTAGGCTATACTTTGACACACTTAAATTAATTTAAACAAGCAGGAGTTATAAAGAACGTACTTTATTTCATAAATACGTAATATAATATTTAAACAACATTTAAACGTAATTATAGGTACATTTTTACATATTATTTTGAAACAGAAAAAAGATGAAAGGTAAACTGAAGATCTTAATTTATATTTTTTACTTAATATCGTTTCATAGAAAAGAATTTAATAATAAATACAATAATAAATTTACATTATTTAAAAAGTATGTAAAAAGTGAGTCGTTTCATTCCTACTAAAAATAATACAATCATAATTATAAAAAAAATTCGACTATATATATTTACTACCTTGGACTTTACGTGCTGTAATTTTTTTTAAATTTTTTTTAACGATATATTATGGATCACGTATTAATCAATTTATTTAATTTCATTGGCAATTAACGAGATAAGTGATAGTTAACATAAAATGTATACAAGTAATCGAGATTACACGAAGTATGAAGTACTAGAACTAATTGCAAGTACTTATATTAAAGGATAAAAATATGAATTTAATTTTCTTGCAACAGTACACATATTATTTGTTTAATTATAAAGATAAAGCTACAATGTTCCATAACTTTTATATTTAAAAGTGTTCCTTGATATTGCTTTATCACAGGAAGTTTTTAAAATCTTTTGTGACAATGATGCGTTAAGATTATACCACTTTTTATAGTTTTTTTACGTGTTCATATTGCGTTCAATCTACAGCAAATCAATGTCCTTCAACTTTTAAACACGCCTGAACTTTCATATTCTAACCTACAATTAAAAAACTTAACTATGTTGAAAATTAGAAAATAAATAGAAAGTAATACAAAATAGACATGTTCTCTGTCAAGTATTTGACATTACATCACAATGATACTGAATAATGTGTATATTTGTATGACGTATTTTACTATGTATATCACATCGACGAATAGATGTTTGATTTTTTTGACTTTCAATTTCAAAATCTGCACGGAATATTTATAAACGTAAGAGTGCGATATTCACGTTTATACTACACAGAAACATAACAATGTTTAATAATAAACGCGTATGTGATATTGTTGTATCAGTAAATATACTTTATTTTTCAACGCGAGTGCTATTATAGCGATGAAGTGTGAAACGATAATGCGAGCATAATGAATTTAATGTTGTAATATAATTCATTTTTATCTTTACTTGGATATTTTTTTGCTTTAACGGAAACTTACGAAGCAAACCTGAAGATAGTTATATAAATTTGGAAATAAAATGCGTTTTGCTGTTTCGAGGCAATAGCCTTCTTAATATGTGTGTATCGTTAATAATCTATGTACGCAATATTTAATATTTATAACATTTGAATAGTAGAGATAATAGTTACTAATATGGAAACGTATAGATTAAAATTTAATTGATTTCGAAATATATTACGTATAAAAATATACTTATGATATCCAGTATAAAAGAAAACCATAATAATATATTGTATTTATATACCAATTGTAAGATACTACAAGGATATAATGAAAATAAAAAATATATTTATATTTTCTATAATTACATAAAATGGTAAGAAATTGTAATGTGATATTGTAAATTTTTATGTATACTTATGTATAATTACATGTGTATATTTGCATTGTGCATTTCGCCACAAAGGAATATCAAATACTGTAATCGATCAAACTGTCGTTGAATTATCTGAAATACTTTTATTTGCTATCGATATGTTAATATCGTACGTAAGTGTGAACGGATAATACTTTTCTTGTATTATAGCAAATATTTCTCTTGTTATTATTGCGTGATAAATTACATTTGTCTAATCAGGACACAAATTCATGACTAGAAGAAAAGTTATGGACCATGAATAATTAGAACCTTTGTATCATGCACTTTTTACATATGCACCGACAGATGACACCACAAAACACAATCTGTTTCAGTAAAAATTAAATCAATGATAACTATAATTACTCTTGCTGTTTCAATACAAAAATATGTATAAATTCATTTGTAATTCGACAAAATTTTAATGATGTCTTACATTTTTAAGAATACATCAGTATAAACTATTAAATATCTTGTAGGAATGCCATAATCCTATTGGCTGTTTAGAGACATAGAAAGAGAGGGAATGGGAAAACGTATCAGTCAAAGAATGTATAAGCGTTAGGAACAGTCACTTGACAGTAGCGCCGAGTGGATGGTTGTTGAACGATTTCTCGATATTTCTTCTTTAATTACGTTTTATAGAACAAGGTAATTGTACGCCATCGTTGAACTATCTTGCGGATAGAAAATAACAAAGAAATATATCTCTAAATTTGTATCAGTATATTTATCCCAACGAAATTACGAAGTTAAACAACGAAGATGAAGATTTTGATCGCGCTTTGCGCGATCCTTACGGGTAAGCATCTCGATTATTCTGCATTTAATTCGATCTTTTCCTTTGTTTAACCGCAACGTAATTTAACACTGCTAATTTTCTATACATCATATTTTTATCCCTTACATTTTCAAAATGTATTTTTTACGTCATAATTCTTGGACTCTTATCGAAAATACGCAATATTGTGATTGTACCTTGGAACCATAACATTATGAAGATTATTTTGTTTAAGCATTGATTATTATATATGTAAAATTGAAAAATAATATAAATTTTGTGACATTGTTATATCTACTCTCGCATTGTTATTACTCACAAGAGATAGGATTTGCTTATTCAGATGAATGAGATGAGTCAGTGTTTAACAATTACTGTGGTATAGTTAATGGTTTATAAGAGTACTTCTAAGTGTGTAATCTCGTTCATAGCTATGTACTTCTTGTTAGTGATCTTAAAAAATAATGATGAATATATTTTTGCATTTATTGTTCAAATAATATATTGTAAACAATAAATTTGATGTTCCAGTACTTAATTTCTACAAACATATAAATTGCCCATAATTAGGATATTTGATAAAATATGGATAATTATTTCATTACATTTAATAAATTACATTTGCTTTTAGTATGTACTGCAAGGGTGGCTGTAATTACTGCTGTAAGTCCAGCAAATCTTCACCTTTTAGGTGATCAAGAATGTACTTGGGGACCTTCATATTGGTGTGAAAATATTAAGTATGTTCAATAGAATATTATAAATATTATTATTAATATCAATATTAAATGAATCTTCTATGTATCATCATTTTATTAAATTTAAAGCTAGCATATTGTGCACAATTTTAATATCATTTTGTGAATTTATAATTTTTATTATTTATTTGTGTAGCTGTGTTTGAAATATAAGGAGAATTTTTGTTATTCCTAAGGTTTTATATTAAATATGATATCATGATAAATTACAATGGTACTAAAATATATTATCTTATATACATGTAGAACTGCAGCAGGATGTAATGCAACTAAACATTGTATAAAAACAGTATGGGAAGATTTGCAAGTACCAGAAGATAATGACAGTGTTTGTGGTGTTTGTAAAGATATGGTTCAGCAAGCTCGTGATCAATTAAATAGCAATGAAACTCAAGAAGATATAAAAGCTGTTTTTGAAGGAAGCTGTAAACTTATTAAAATAAAATTAGTAGTGAAAGAATGTACAGTAATTGTAGATCAGTTTATCCCAGAGCTTATTGAAACATTGTCATCACAAATGAATCCATCTGTTGTTTGTTCGGTTGCTGGACTTTGTAATTCTGCTCGTCTAGACGCATTATTGGAAGATGAATATTCTGAACGTCAGGTAATTACAATTAAAATTATTCTTTTAAATAAAACAATTGAATGAATAATTTTTTATGTTATGTTAAAATATTTTTATTGTTTTGTACATACTATATTTTAGATTAAAGGGTTGAAATCTCGTTCATTGGAAAAAGATGAATTCGAACCAGATGAATGTTCAAAATGTTACACAGTTGCAGCACATATGGAACATAAGCTAAATAATACTCCTCGTGATAAAATGTTACAACAAACGCTTAATTTGTGTAGAGATCTTAGTACCTTTACAGATACTTGTTCAGCTATAATTTTAACTTACTTTGACACAATATATACTCACTTACAAGAAAATTTCAATGCTCAAAATCTTTGTCACTTGTCAGGCCAATGCAGTGCTAAATTCCACAACCATGAAGATGCTGATAAAGTGAGTTTTGAAAAGTAATATAAATGCATCTAACTACCTTGAAGTATTATAAGTTAGTTATGCACAAAAATTACATTCTAGACATTGAAAGTTGAAATCAGACCACTTTCAAGTGTGGGTATGGTTGATGTAAATGATGATCTTCCATGTGAATTATGTGAGCAGCTTGTAAAACATTTAAAAGATGTTCTAGTAGCCAATACTACACAAATAGAATTTGAACAAGTTTTAAAAGGTTTATGTAAACAAACCAAGTCATTTTCTACTGAGGTAACTATTGAAATATTTCTCAATTTTTTTTCTTTATATATTTTATGTATTAAAAGATGCTTGTTGATTATAATCTCATATATCTTTTTTTATTTAAGTGTATTGCAATAGTTGATGAATATTCTCCACAAATATATGATTATCTCAAACAAGATTTAGATGCTAAGTTTGTATGTCAAATGGCTGGAATATGTGTTGCTCCATCTAAAGCATTGCAGGTTAATATTTACACTTTATTAATTATATATATGATTTTAGTTTAACACTTATTGAAGTAATAAGATCTATTTGTTAAAGTCGTATTAATAAAACATTTTATATTAAATAGAATGGGCCAATTTGGCCTTTAGTACCTAAAGATGCAGCTGAAATAGGAATACATAATTTCCAAAGTAAAAACAAGAACTTGGTAGGTGATAATAAACAACTTAGCGAATCAGAAGTTGAAGCAATGCAATTACCTATTGAAAGATTAGTACCATTTCCTATATCAGAAGGTTTGTTAGGTACCGAAGGAACAGAAGTATGTGCATTATGTGAATATATATTACATTTCTTACAAGATGAGGTGACAGATCCTAATTCAGAGGTAATAATTACATACAAAAATATTTTTACGTTTTATATTGATAAATTGTATTGATAAGAAAAATATATAATATTATATCAAAATAAATTGTACTGTTCACTTTATAGGACAAAATAAAAAAGGCATTAGACGACGTATGTAAAAAATTACCAAAATCTATAGAAGGACAATGCACACAATTTATAGACCTTTATGCAGATGCTCTTGTAGCTATCCTTATTCAAGAAATTGATCCATCTAAAGTTAGTATAAATATTTCTACATATTGATTATTTAATAAACACCATAAATTATAAAATATTAATTATAGGTGTGCCCAATGTTGCGTCTGTGTCCAGGTGAAGAATTAATGAAGTTCTGGGCAAATGTCCCAGCAAAATATATGCTTGAAGAGAAAAAGGCTAAACCCAATTGCCCATTATGTTTACTTGCTGTAACACAAATTTATGAAGTTATAAAAAAAAACAGGACTCAGGTTATAGAGATCTTGATTTATAAATTTTTAAGTATTTATAAATAACATTAAATACATTGTAATATTACAGGAAAATATAGAACATGAATTGGAGAAATTATGTACCCATTTTCCACATAGTTTATCTGGAGAATGCTCAGATTTGGTTAAAAATTACAGTAAAGAAATTATAGAATTGTTATTGGCAGATTTAACACCCCAAGAAGTATGTGTCTACATTAAATTATGTGATGCTACAAACAATCCTAGTCCAAGTGATGGATTTATTACTGACAAAAATGGTGAAATTTGTATGTAGATATTCTGCTATATTATTGCATAATGAAAATATATTCGGAAAATTTATATGATCTAAAAGATACATCTCTTATTGCAGTATCTAATGAGATACCAAATACTCCATTAGACTCTGATGTATCAGAGTATGGAGGAGGTTGTGTTATGTGTGAATTTGCTATGCATTTCATTGACAAAGAACTTGGTAATGAAAAGGGAAAAACTGCAGTTGAAAAAGCAGTACGTGGTGTATGCAGTCATTTACCAAAAAGTGTGAAAAAAAAATGTAACAATTACGTTAATAAATATGCTGATATCGCAATTGATATGATCACAAAAGATGTTAGTCCGAAGCAAGTTTGCAGTGTGATTGGACTCTGTTCAAGTTACATAGAGGAAATGAAAGGTATATAAAATATTTAAAATTTTATTAAAATCTTAATATTTACTTATAATTGTAATAAAAATTGATTATATTTACAGCTTCTGTAACGGAATGTGCTCTGTGCAAATCAATTATATCAATGATAGATGAACTTCTAGACAATCAAAATGTTGATGATAATATTAAGAAAGTAGTATCTAAAGTATGTAAACATTTACCAGAAAGCAAGGAAAACAAGGTAAGATAATTTGGTTATATTTTAACTTTTCTGAAGATTTATAAAATGATAATCATTAATTGTTTTTAGTGTACTACTCTTATTAATTCTTATGGGCAAAGTATAATAAATCTCGTCAAACAACGTGAAAATATTTATAAAATATGTAGTAAAATAGGTCTTTGTGCGCCTAATGATTATTCAATGGTGTACTTAGAAAATTCACGAATTAAACGATCGTATGAAAAAAATCGTATCAAGCATTGCACATGGGGACCTGTTTATTGGTGTTCTACTAATGAAACAGCTCATGAATGTAAGGTATGTAAATCTAATTAAACATTTTACATATAAATAATTTTATATAAACAATGTTATTAAATTGTTCTGCATGTAACAACAAAGGATACATAATACGCAAAACATTTCATTTTGAAGTATTTCATGTTTCCTTTGTGAATTGTACAATACTTTAGATAGAACATTTTTATCCATATGTTTGCATTAGTGCAGGATGATTTAATGACTATATGTAGATGTATGACATGATAAATATTTCTTCTCCTTTTTTTAAGGCTGTTGAGCATTGCAAAGAAAACGTGTGGAAAGCAGATTTCGCTCCTCCCAAACAAATCACTTTAAGTGAGACAGAACCTAACATTTAAATTTGTAATGAAAAAATAAAATAAACTGGTTTTCGCATCTTAAATTACTAATTGTAAGAATTTCATGCTTCTTTAGGATATTATATCAATAATACTAGAAATTTAATATCAGTTATTAGTGTTATACTGCACGACCGTTCTAATAATATGATAACACCATTGAATTCTTCCAAAATGTTTAACTAAAATTTATGCGTAGTGTTGAAAACTTAGAAATAAATCTACAAATAAGCTTCTTACACTACTGCGTAGTGCCTTTAGTGTCTAAGTTCATATTTTATAACAGTTATTGTATGAAAACTATAACATTAAAAACATAATTATTAATTCATACGTATGCATATTTTATGTATCAATATTTTCAGTAATTATCAATGTACTTTATTATTGTTATTACCATAATTATTACGAATCTGTTGCATTAATGTCAACTGTGATAATAAAACAAAATTAAAATGAGACCTGCTTTTTAATTCTTATTTTTATTATAACTTTTTTGTTAAGCTATTTAATTAGCATCCAATTCCCAAAAAGATATTGTGATTACTGAATATATAGTAATTAAAATAATATTTTCTATTCAAAAATGAAGAATTTCCTAAAGCATTTTTTTCTTTTTATTATACATTACAAAGCAAGTAGTAGTTACAACTACAAATAATTTGAGAATTAGATTTGGCTAAAGTATATTAATTTTAAATAATTATTGAAAATATGACAATTATTTGTATACAAATAGTAAATACATAAAGAGATATTATAGAAATTATTATGTGTTCTTAATTTTTTCTTAATAAATTGTACAGATAAATTATTAATTTCATAAATAGATAAGTCATAACCTATTGAAGTTATATAGTAAAGTAAAAATGTTTTCTTATGTCATATATATATATATATATATCCTTTAAAAGAGGTATAACTGTTCAAGAATGATAATTCTTTGTTTGTAAACATTTTCATTATGTAATTATATAATTATCATTTTTCTATATATTTCCCTATATGAGTTAAATAATCTAATAAAAAATTTAATCAAGTTAACTGATTAGATAAGAAATTATATGAAGGTATTAAAACTGATTTCATTGATAATACAGCTAATTACACTCGATTGCATTTTTAAGTGGTTTTGATATTACATATTTATATAAGAATATCTGTAAACAAAATATCTATAAATAATGATTATCAGAATAATCTATATTAAATAATTACTTGCTTTAATATAACAATTAATTATAATGTAGTAAAGTAATTAGCATATAAAATTACACAGTATGTTATACAATTGAGTAAAGTTGTCAAAATTTAAAATTAGAATTTTATAGTGAATGTGAATAGAAACTACTAAATGTAAGATATTTAAGAGTTTAGTATTTGAATCAAGTACAGTTAGGGATACCAAATAATTTCATTTTTTTCATAACCGATTTTCCGATTAGTTTTATACTGGATTAACTCATTAACCAATGCATTTTTAGCTTTTGGAAAATAAGACGACGAAATTTCTTCGACTAGATTAATTTCAATAAGATAAAAATATAAACAAGCTGGTAATATACAAAATAAGTAATGACAATTTCTTATAAATTACATTTATTTAGTTACGAATAATTATTATTTATAACAGTTAAAATAGATAATACAAAGTTTAAAAATTTGTTTTTCCGTATAACGTACTAAAAAAGTAATTAATCGGTTATCGAATAATGAAAAATCTGGTCAAATAACTGATTAATTAGCTTCAAATATATTTGATCTGACATGCCTAAAGTTAAAAGAACGATAGAAAGAAAGGAAGTATCCTTTGTATCTTTCTGCTGGTGTTCTGTGTTCTGCGTATATGAAAATAAAGGGACAATGATTGTCGAGAGTGCCAAACTTGCATATCAAAGTAGATGATAAAAATAAGTAGAATTAAAACTGTCATCAATGATGAGCCCAAAATAAACTAGTTCGCTATTGGAAAGAATCGATTGCCTATGAGACATACTTCAATGAACAAGATAACTACATGCTTTGGCACTCTCGGTTGATAAGTCCTAGTTCAACTCGAGACCACAGACGATCATTTGTGACTGAGCTTCATTTGTATTATATAACCTACCAAAGGTATATAATACATCAAATAAACCAGGTAGATATAAATGAAATCTGCAAATATATATACTAATAACGCAAGCAAGCATACAGTATATTGTGTGATTCACAGATGGCACTGCCATTCATTTCATAATAACTTTTACTTCACGACGAATGTGATTGGTATTTTCTGCAATTGTAAAATACTACATTAAAATTATTTTAAATAACCTTCCCAAGAAGTAGTTGATTTTTTAATTCTACTATACACTATACACTTATTTTCAAATATGACTGATCAAATTTCGGCAGAAATAGAGATATAATAGTTTCGAAACGTGGCGCGATATAAAAGGTAAAAATATTCACTATGTCGTGACAAAGAAATTTGCGTGGTTACTGTCTGTTGAGAGAATCTCATCGTGTAATTCTGTATTTTACCGATCCCTTTAGTTCGTTTTTTAAATTTATACGAGATGTCACTTCACTCTTTACAAAGATGTTACTTCGATATCGTAGCAATACTGTTGGTGTTTCGTACCATTTCAAATATACAGGGCGCTGCTCTATTTGTTTTCATCTTCCAAGGAGACAGTTTTCGAATAACCTAATTCATCGTTGCACAGATCGCGCATTACTGTTTGCTTTGATTCGAAAGTACATAGGTAAGAAACTCGGAGATCATTTAGGAATTCATTTTTGGATCACAGCAAATGTCAAAGAATCTGAACTATCATATACTTTTATAATTGTAGTAATATATTTCGTCTTTGATTATATAATTGCCGAACTTTCCGCTGCAATAGAGTGCCTGACATTTGGTTAAAGATCAATTGAAATTCAGTAAGTTATAACGAAAAATTATATACATTACTTTTAAAACGATATTTAATTATATTGAACATGTTAAGAGTATTATGTCATATTCTGTTATTATAGGTGACTACAATAACTTGTTTTGGGGTTAGGTTATTCGATTTTGAAGATCGTTAATGGCATTTACCTCGTGAAGCGTGGAGTATATATTAAAATTAGGTATCTTAATTGAAATTTAAACGAATTAATTCTGCAGTGGAAGTGAAAACTAAAGTTAAAGTGAAACTCAAGTGAAAATCTTTTGAAATCTTCGTTTATTAGGTTGAAAGAATGTTGCGGTAAACTATCATTGTCTGACATAATTAATTATATTCTCGCAATCTCATACGATATTCAGAAAATATACGACTTACGCATTTACAGGCATAACTTTGAAATTCGTTTCGACTTGCTCTCGTCTTCCGGTGAAAACTGACAAACCGACGAAGAGAAGAACGCGGGAGGGAAGGACAGGTTGTCTTGTTCAGCACGTAGAGGCGTGACGAGCGAAGACATAAACCTGCCGGTCATGAAGGAAGGCGACTGGTTGTTATTCGAGTATGTATGCCCTGAAGAACATACGATGCTTGCGCCTTATTCGATGATTGCCGAGTATTTATGAGCTCATTATCACCCGAAGAACAATGGGGGTAGACAGAAGAAAACAACCAAAAGCGTGCATCGGTGGTTCATGCAAATATGTGACGGACAGTCACCGTGTACTTTAGAATTAAATGCTAATCTTTCTATTCAATTTGCGGTCAGGAATTATTTTTATGAATTAAAAATAGTTTATGCCGTTGTATCGAACGATGTCGATATTTATTACCATTGTATTCTTTTGTGCCATGCATCCGTTTCTATGATTCGTTACTATTTCTCTTGTACTGTTACACTGGTCTAAAGTGTAACAAGTAAATTCTCCTTCCCATGTTTCATACAGTAAATATGAAAAATTGTTACCTTTAGAAAATTTCATTAACGTTCCGTTCAAATTCTCAATGTTGACTTTTGACATTTTGCTAATGTCAAATCTGCAACATTATCTTTATATAAATATAGAGTGTTTAGTCTAAAAATCATTGTAATTAGACATTGTTATTTCTAAAAATTCTGATTTTTCTTAGATCAAAAATTTGACTTAGAAATTCAAACCAGCCTATGCAGTCTAATTCTAATTAATGTCAAAATGATTCCTAAGAAACTTATTTTTAAAGGGCCAGTTTCATGTAAACAGAAACTTCAACCACTATTATGAAACAAATTCTATTTACTAAACGTTGCATCAAGCGGTATGATTCATTTCGCACTTTGTTCAACTATCTTTTGGGAATAGAAGATGATTTTTTAAATAACGTAGCATTAAAAATCATTCGAAGTTTCGTGTTCGACAAATCGTTACTTAGAACACTGATCAATCCTAGCATTACATTAATAGTATATTCTTGAAAAGTCAATGGACTTTTTAAGGATTCTCATGAGTCTGACCCTTTAAAAGCCCTACCACACCTAAATTAAAATAATACGTTAAAATCATTTTAGGTGATCTTGATGTTCGACCATGCCGAAATTAGGAACTCTGTGAGATGACATACCGACCATTGGGTTGAACATATGGAACAGAAGATTTGTCTCGTGCGTCATACAAGTCTCGCCACCCTGTTCTGCGACCGCTACGAAAAATGAGGAATGCAACGGTCCGTCTGGAGTAGGAGGTGACGAGCGGCGTCCCGTAAGTATCGTCTCGAGGCGGTCGCGTTCAGCTTTCAATGGCAGATAAATATCGGGAGGTCCTTGCACCTCCTCTAGCCGCGTTGGAGGAACGTTCGAGTTTTCTTCGAAGTTGCGTGCGCCACGACGTGCGGGTGTTTGCCCACGCACGTGCGGAGTGCCCACGCGATTCCTAATACGAGCCGCGTCAGCTGCGTAAAGAGCCGTAGGCCAGCTCTCGCCGCGTACCTACGTGTGGGATAGCCGCGTACACCCCCGTAGCCTTTGTCCAGCAGGATAATTGTCCACGCGGTCGAGTATCGGCGTGATATTGGTGTCGGATTCCGCCACACCTTCGTCCATTGTAAATCAATCGGGGCTCCTCGACGTAGAAGGATCGGCCAAGCCATACGCGCCTTTTCTACGCCTTTTCTACGCCTATTTCCACTGCCCTTTCTACGCATTTTCCAACCTTTTTCACGCGCTTCCCCCGCTCCTTTCTCATTTTTCTTTGCACGTTTCTTCGGTTTCTCCTATGCTATCTCTGCGCCATTTTTGTGTGTTCTTTCTAAGAATCCCTTGGGTTCTTTCCACATATTTTTTGGCTTTCTCTTGTGCCATTTTTGTGCCTTTTTTCTAAGAATCTTCTGCGTTCCTTTTGTATATTTTTTGACTCTTACCTCAGCCATTTGTACATCCTTTTGCTGTGAATTTTTTTTAAATTTGTTGCGTTCCTTTTGCACATTTTTAAGCTCGCCTACGCTTCTTCTACGCCTTTTCTATGTCTATTCGATATCGTTTGGTATCACTTTTCTTCACGCAATTTCTGCTCCATTTTCGCAAATTTCCTGATTTTTCGCCCCTTTTTTTGCGCCTCTTTCGTGTATTTTTCTATGTCTTTTTTGTTTTTTTCTTTTTTATTGTAAGTTTTCCATGCCTTGTGTGTTATTTCAGCTTTTCTTCTGCGCGTTTTCTCTGCGCTCTTTCAACATCCAGCGTAGATACCATTGATCCAACCAACGACTTTGTTCCCCTGATCTGAACTTGTTTGAGCGAATTGTTGGCTCTGCCTTAGGTGGAGTGATCTTTGACCGTTGTAAGGAAATTGTGGGATATTTCGTATAACCGTTGAACGATTGGAGGTTTCTCCTGGGATTTTATTAGAGTTGGGAGATACCGTGGAACGTTTCACGGAACGATAAACTTTGTAAGTTTCGGGCAAATAAAGGTTAACGTTGCATCGACGTTGGTGCTCGAGTAGGTGTCTTTCGTGTTTCGTGGCTGTTATCTTGCTGGGTCAAGCGAAGGGATCGTTGAATAAGTAAGTCTGCGGTTTCGCGTGAAAAGAGAGAACGGGTCACTCTTGTTCGTGGAATTTTTATGAAGCTTATTAGTTTCCGGAGAATTTTCAGTAATGACAACAATTAAGCTGCTTAAATATTATGCAGGGCTTTTCGAATATCTTTTTAGTTTCTTGACAAAAGTGTTATCGACTAGAATTATTTCTTGATTCCCCTTTTCTTTTCCTAATTCAAAATTTATATAAGAAGACATTTCAACTCCTCTCGTAGGTGTTGTAAATAGATTCGAGTCGAATAGAAATATTCCATTTTCTAAGCTTACTGTTTTCACGAAAATGTCTCATTTTCTAGTTTCAAGTCATTAATACATATAGGAATCCTACATATAGGAATTATATATATCGTAACTTATACTTGGTATAGTTCTCTTTCCCCCAAAATTGTTCCTTCATTTTCGTACCCCAAAATAGTCTAAGGAAAACTAAAAATAGCAAGCAGTTTAATTAAAGAAATTAAATCTTCGTTAACAACCTTAAACAGGCTCCACTGGTCTAAAGAACGAGATCAAACTCTCTATTCCAGGCTATTATAATTCTTTTTTCCCCAAAATTATTCTTTCATTTTCGTACCCAAAAATAGTCCAAGGATAATGAAAAACAGCGTGAAATTATAATAGGGAAGTTAAATATTTGTTAACATCCTGAAACAGGGTCCACTGATCTAAAGGACGAGATCAAACTCTGTATTCCAGGACATCCCAATGCAGAGGTTTTTCAACGAGCTGATCCAACTCTATTAGCCAAAGCCGAGCACATTTTCGTCGGAACATCGTTCTCTCATTTCACCCTCCGTATTTATCCCCAAACGACACTGGCAGCCAATTAACGCCGTTCCCGCGCGAAGTCATATCTCGTCGGCCATAAATCCTCTTCGTCCCGATCGTCTTGATGCCTTCGGCCGCGAACGCATCCATCAGCTCGTTCCACGTGCACGACAGTTCGTCAGCTAGGTCCCCGTCATCACGCGAGCGAAAACAGGGCCGTGGTGTAGGCGAGCTGGGCAACTTTAGAAGGCCCATAAAACTCCAGCAGCGACGCGCATCGGAAGCCGCCGATTTACGAGTGTCGCGACGCGTTCGAAAAGTTTCGCGAGATTTCATCAGGAATTTTTCCTCCCATGTAACTTCCTTCCATGCCTCGCCGTAGTAACACGTATCATACTAAGCGTTCGTAAGTACGTGGCCGTGCTATAGATACGCTGCGACACTTTGTCGGGGTTTTCGCAAGTTTCGTCTTTGTACACAGGGTGCTAGGAAAAAGGGTTCGAGGAAGATTTCATTGGGAATTTTTTACAACTTTCTTCCACGTCTCGTCGTGCCAACACGTATTTCACTAGGTATTCGTAAGGGTGCAGCTGCACTTTACATATGTTGCAACGCTTTGCTGCGGTTTTGGAGAAATTGGGTAATAGACACAATCCTGCCATGAGTATATGTAACATAAATATTGGCAAATTTTGACATCATTCTGAAACAACGATTGACATAATTGTCAAATCTTCCACGACTCTGCAATGTTATAAACAATTAATTAATTCGCATCTGTAAACAACCATTATATTTTCTCTTCAACTTGCATCGATATAGTATAGTGGTAACATCACGCTATTCTTTTTCACGTATAAGCGAAGTAATCTTTGCGCAACATATTTATAAACAATCAATCAACCCACCCCTGCAAACAATCACCACGGTTTTTCTGTAGTACACCAAACTCTAGTGTAGTAAATCTGTAAACAACTACCATATTTCCTCTCCAATATAGTATAATGGTCAACAATATAGTATAGTGGTAACATCACACAGTTCTTTCACATAAAAGCGAAGAAATCTTTGCGCAACGCATTTATAAACAATCAATCAACCCACCCCTATAAACAACCACCACGGTTCCTCTGTAATACACCAAACTCTAGTATAGTGATAACACAAAACGACTCTTCGCATACTACGTCACATATCCCTGCAAATGTTATAAACAATCAATCAAGCCACCCTTATAAACAACCACCAGGTTTCCTCGGTAACACACACAAATCTAGTATAGTGATAACACAACACGACACCTTCCACACCGCGTCACATATTTCTGCAATGTTATAAACAATCAATCAAGCCAACCCTGCAGGCCACCCCGTTTCCCCTTTAACGTACATAAATCCAGTATCGCCTCTCGTGTTTGATCTCTGAAATCACACTCTCCCCACGAGCAACCCCATAGTGGTCTGAATCTGTTAATCTCATCGCGAACCCGCTACGTTTTTCCCCCCGTCCCAGCTTCTGGCACCGATTTACGGGGTATAGCCGTCGAAACTATGCACGACGGGGTGCATATGTAATTAATTTTTCGCGTTAAGCGCCTCCGTGCACCCTTGCAAGCGCTGTTACGCGCGCGCGCGCGCGCGTTCCGGGCTCCTGTATAAACATCGATGCGGCGGATCTTCGCCGGCAACCATTTCATCGTATCGAGGGCCGTGTTTCGCGTTCACCGGAGAAACTCGAAATTGGAAAACGGCCGGTCCAGAACCAGCGAAATTAATTGAAGTCTGAGTGGCGAGCGATGAAGGGGCTGAGGCAACGGGCCGCTCGTACAGAAAGAGGTAAACCCGGAAGCAGGGTAGAAACAGAGCGAGCCGGCTAGGAAGGGGTGAGCAGGGGAAAAGAGCACTCGGGTGAGGAACAGAGCATCCGTGTCGCGAGAGAGACGGAAAAAGAGAGGACCGATTGCAGAACTTGGCGCAGACAGGCTGGACACGGTGCTCGCTGCTGGAACCGGGTCGTCTAATAACCGATACTCTCCTCCTAAGTGGACGCAGCCTTATGTTCTGCCGAAAACAGCTGGTCCCGGTTATTGGGGAAAATCCAAATTCTTCTTTTTTTTTTCATTCTTCCCGCCGGACGATGTAATTTCAAGTTTGTTTCCCGTGGAATAGGTTCATCCGTTTTTCAGACGGCCCGTTGCTTCTGCATGTTTGGTTAATTGGCTATGGCGAGTTATTTGGGAGTAGGCTGAATTTTTATTAGGATTATAGGGATTCATTTATTATTTGGTTCTTATCTTCTTCTATTATTTTTGCGTGAGTTTAGAAGATATAAACATGGATACTCTTATTGATAAAGGATGTAAATTGCAATAAAAATTCTGTCTTTTATTTTCTTTTTGATGGTCGATATAATTTTAAATCTGGTTCATTCGTTTCCTGCAGGTTTTTTTGGATCGAGATGATCGATACTTGAAAAGAAGCCAAATTTTGATTATCATTTTTTAAATTTTAATTTTTGGCAGAATATCTTGCACAAGTATAACTGGAGAATTAAAAATAATTTTTTTCCCATTTTGGTGAATTCATTCCAGAGAAAGTTAATTTAGTAAGATATTATCGAAACTTACTGATAAAGGATGTAAATTGCAATAAAAATTCTGTCTTCTTTTCTTCTTGATGATCGATATAATTTTAAATCCGGTTCATTTGTTCCCTGTAGATTTCTTTGGATAGAGATGATCGATCGAGGAAGCCAAATTTCGATTATCGTTACTATTGTAGAATTTTAATTTTTGGCAGAATATCTTGCAGAAGTATACCTGGAGAATTGCAAATAATTTTCTTCCCATCTTGGTAAATTTATCCCCGGGAAATTGAATTTAGTAAGATATTATCGAGACTCTATATCGAGACTCTAGTAAATTAATTTCAATTCGAATTAGATTTATATTAAAATTAGATATCTTATTAAATGACAGGTAAAATTGTTCGCATGAAAATATCCCCCAATAGTCCAGCTTCCTTCAGAAAGGCAGGAAATTGAAATGCCATAGACTGGTAAAATAGTAAAAATCTATAGAGCGAAATATTATCCATTACACGTCGGTTGTATCAATTTTTAGCGAAACGATGTTGTATCTTTGTATCTCGTGTCTCTTCCTCGTTTTCCCTCTAACGTTATAACTCTCGTTGAGAATAAAAATAAAGAATTCATCGGATCGAATAGGATTTTGGAAGGTTGCTTGACAGACAGCAAACATCGATAGGCAATTCGCGAAGGAACACGACAGAGGAAGTAGAGAATCGCGTAGATGTGTAGGTAGCCGCGCATACACGTGCCAATGCACACCTCCCATTTGTGGAACTGCATTTCCTATAATCTGCGAGCAATCACTTGATAATTGGCTGGCTCCACTACATGTACGTATGCCTTCCTATCGACGCGCATGTCCTCAGATGGCCATTCGATTTGAAGGATGAAAATTACTCGGTCTCCGAGCATCTTGTTATTTCCGTTTCGTCCATTTTTATTGCCCTGTTTGCACGCTGACATTTTTGGGAGACAGAACACGAGCGTCTTCTTTCAAGAACCATGTTTTAGGGGATGATTCGTATAACGGTATGAAAATTTGACAGGAAGAAATATCCTATGTGTCGAGGAAAATTGATTGCTCGTTAGATTTATATCGTCTATTATTCGATGCTAGGAAAATATTATATGAAGACAGGGAATTTATATGAAAATCGAGAAGCGTGATAATTAAAGCTTTTCTCGTTTTAGAAATTGTTTGATTGATCTGTAAGATTTGGTCTTCAAACTTGCGATTTATCTAAGTGGCAAAATTGATATCTTCTGTGGTTATATATATATGTATTTTTATTTTAAATAGTACCTTTGTTATTATTATACTCGAAGGCTTCTCATGTTTACAATTTTCCAAAACTGTTCTAAACCAAAGTGGCATGAAAAAGAATATTGTCACGAAACCTACAAAGAAGAAATCAATTTCTACCTCTATCTTGTCAATATTCATAATTTTAAACATAATCAACAACGAACGTCATCTTTTACTTAGAAATTACTGTGAATCAATTTTCCAATAACCCTCTAAAGCTACAAACTATATTCAAAAATTCGCGAAAATTACGTTTATAATAAATATAATTATATTTAAATATAGCTTAATCCCGTACCCTCATTTCAATAATACCCCCCACTATAACCCAATTTTCTGACCGTCTTCCAGAGCCATAGACTATATTTAAAAATTCGAAAAAATTCCGTAACTGCGTGCTTTCCAAAATCGTGAACTGCCCCAAGAAAATTCGCAGGAGGGCCACAAGTCGCGTCGATTCGAAGCCGAATTTTCGCAAGCGTGCTCCAAAGCCCGCGACAGTTTCGCTTTTCCGTGGAGCGGGCAATTAAGAGCAATTCTTTCAAACGACGTACCCTCATTCCAATAATACCCCCTAATATAACCCAATTTCCTGACACTCTTCCAAAGCCATAAACTGTATTTAAAAATTCGCAAAAATTCCGTAACCACGTGTTTTCCAAACTCGCGAACTACCCTAAGAAAATTCGCAGGAAGACCACACAAATCGCATCGATTCGCGCGAGGAATCGAAGCCGAATGTTGGCGCGTGTGCTTTCGGCAACGAAGAGCAAATCTTTCAAACTCCGTACCCTCGTTTCAATAATATCCCCCCACTATAACCCAATTTCCTGACACTCTTCCAAAGCCATAAACTGTATTTAAAAATTCGCAAAAATTCCGTAACCACGTGTTTTCCAAACTCGCGAACTACCCTAAGAAAATTCGCAGGAAGACCACACAAATCGCATCGATTCGCGCGAGGAATCGAAGCCGAATGTTGGCGCGTGTGCTTCCGGCAACGAAGAGCAAATCTTTCAGGAACAATAAAAGCGGACGCTTGTTGCTCCGTTGTTGCCTGCCACCTCGCCGGCATCGACTGGCGGTGCAGCAGGTCGCGCGCCGCTTCCGGAACTTTTCCTAGCCGTATTATACGCCGAATTTATTGCACTTTCTTCCACTTCTGATGCCAACCGAAAGGGAATTCTCCGAGTGTGGCGTCGGCGGTGGCAACTTGTACATACATTTACACGCGAATGCTCTTGCAAATAGAAGTTCCGCGCGAGCGCGCGACGCCGCCTACGAGAAGCTCGTGTATGCCGTTAAATTGCTTCTGCGTCGGACGGAGTTTATTCTAGTAACACAGTTTCGGCTGTTCGCGAACGAGTTTGTTTGGGTCCATCTCGCTTAAGAGTGGGCGGTCCTGCGAAGGATGCGGGGTTGATATCGCTAGGGCCACGGGGTTGGACGATCTGCAGCCGCGGCAACCCCCGACCTCACCCCTCGTCTCCTACTTTCTCCATATTTATGGAGCTTGATATAACCGCCGCGGCCAAGAGCGCAACGAATCTTTTGACGGCCACCCCCTCGGATCGCTCTACATTCATTTTTATGAGCACCATTCGTTAGCGAGGGTGTCTTAGGCGCATGCAGATTCCATTCGCGTTCTTCGAATCGCGTTTTCAGAGTTTCGGATCTAATTCAGAGACCCTGATCGTCGTTTGAACTGGGAAAAATTGGAATTGACAGAAAAGTGCTTTTCGAAATGGGTTTTAATGGCTTTTGTTAAGAACCGGGAGTAGGTTAATTTGGGATTTATTTTGGGGATATTAACCCTTTGCACTCGACGACTTTTTGGCTAAAACTGACGATACTTTTTTGAGCAGTAAATAAAGAATTATATTATAACAGAATTGTAGAATTATTTGATCTCGATACCTCGCACGCTGTTACATTACGTTAAATTTGATATATTAATTAATATCGGTCGTCCAAATTTTATGAAATGGTGACTGAAGCTCACCTCTTCAGTGCAAAGGGTTAATTTTCGTTTAAAGAGAAGGATATTAAATTTCTAAATAAAGAGACACTTGGAATTAATTAGGAATATATTTTCAGCTTTAATATGGCGGATCTGTAAGTTTTTTAAATTAGTTGTAAATTAGTTTTAAATTTTTGACGGTCCTTGGCAGGGGTTGGTTCAAAGTTTTTAGTAATGGTGGATTTTTAATGTAGGAATTTATAAATTGGACATTTGAGGGTAGCTTTGAGAGTAAATTTGTGGGGAGAAGAAATTGTTTAAGAGAAGAAACATTGTTGTAATTATACATATTTATTTGTACTTCTGCTCCTTTATGCTATCAGGTGAGCAGCAATTATACTTTGTCTTTGTGAAAGTGCCGTTAATAGCCGTAACGTTGTAACGTCCTGTTATGTGTATTCTACTAATTATTCGTTCCAAAATTATTCTGTAATATTAAACTCTGTGGTAGAAAATTTTAAAGACACGTTACTATTTAAATACGTTATTTCAAAATTTGTATAACTTTAAGGACTTGTTTCTATTCCAGCACTTGTATTTCAAAATTTGTATATGTACACGATGGTTCTTCTTTCACTCTCTTATAGTTGACGGTAAAAGTCTGGAAATCCAAATCGGTGATAAATATAATAACTCCTATTCGACGAACATTATGAAAAACGCGTAATCAAAGAGCCATTCTTGCCCTCTTTTCATCTGGTCCTTAATCCAGAGAATTTTCCACTGGTCCACGCTCTCTGTGGTGGGAAAAATAAGCGGACGCAGAAAACGCTTATTCATACCTGGAAAACTATTTTACACAGTTTTCAACCATTCGCAATGTCCCATTGCTATTACTCCCTCACTCCAGCGAGTTACAATTCTAAAAGCACAACGATTCGAACGAACAAAGATGTTACTCCGCATCCATCAGCCCGAATTAAATTCAGCTCAAGAGAGCGAAAGAGAAAGAAAAGGATAGATCTAATCCAATAGCAAACAGACGCAATTTCCGCGAGGAAATTTAAAGGGACCGGGTCACCGTCGAAAGAATTACGTTCGAGTAAAAGTTCCAGTACGACCGAAATCCTTCATTGCTCTAATTCATCGCAATTCCCTTATCGTCGATTTCGTTGCCGGTGTTCGTGCAGGGCGATGGCAACTTCGGCGATTGGTAGTAGAAGTGCAGAAAGCGAAGAAAGAAAGAAAGAAAAGAAAACAAGAACCAAAGAAATAAAGAAAAAATAACACTGGTATTTAAAAACGAAAGAAATAAAGGAAGAAATAACACTGGAGTTTAAAAAGCAAAGAAGGAAAGAAAAGAAATAAATAACGAGGAGAACAAAGCAAGAAATATATACCTAGAGGAACAAAGCAAGGGAGAACGAAAGGCAGGGAAAGGGAAAGGAATAAATAACCGAAGTAAGAACGAAAGGAGGAAAGAAATAAATAACTAAATAGACGAGAGAAAGGGTGGAAGAGTGAAATACCGGAGCAAAAGCAAGAAATACAGAATAGAGAGAGCGAGAGAGAGAGAGAGATAGAGAGAGGAGATGAGGGAAGAAAGGGAGAAAGGAAAAGAAGAGAAAGGCCAGTCGAAAGACGAATTTACTTCCCCGGCGTAAGTTACGTTTTCGTATCCAAGCGGGTGATCCTACAGCGTAGCTCGCCAAGGGGGTTGTTGGTTCGTCGACGGCTAGGTTAAGGGTTGGAAACGGAAGTGCGGCAAGACGGTGCCGGCGGTGGAAGGCAACGGACGTTGTAGGGGCGCGGGTGGGCCGAACGGCTACGAAGGAAGGCAGAGGCAGGCTCGTCGAGGGGTTGAAACGTAGAGAGCGGCAGGAGGAGGCTGGGATGGAAGGGTGAGAGTGGGTGGAGAGGGTTGAAACCGGCGGTTGAGACGTGGGGGATGAGAAGGCAAGCAAGACCACCACCGCCTCACCTCGCCTCTTTGCTACGCCACGCCTCGCCTCACAATGCACCGGATTAGCGATTGTATTGATCCGCCCTCGCGCTAGTCCCTAGAACCCCCCTCAACGTCCTCGTCCTCGTCCTCGTCCTCGTCCTCGTCCTCAGCGTCCTGCGAGAAGGAGCCACATTTTGGACCGCGCTCCACTCACCCTGTCCACCCACTTCTGCTTTGTCACGCCGACACCGACGTTAGGAGAGAGGAACGTTACGGAACCCGGTGGAAGAAAAGGTATGACGCTGACGGTTACACCGCACACCAAAAAGTCCAGCTAGAGACCAAGCTTTTTTTATCGATTCCATCGATCCACCGCCACGGCTCACCCGGTCTTTCTCTCTGTAACTCCTATTCTCTCTCTCTGCTCGTCATTATCCTTCGCGTCTTACGTAATTCGATCGCCGAGGATGCGGCACGCCGTACCTCTCTTCCATTACATCACTCGCTGTTTCGGTCATAGAGCTCTGGTCCCTGTTCTATCCAACGGTATCGCTCGCGGCTGCGATATTATCGTGCCACGGTGAGGGAGCGAAACCGGTCCGGATTTTCTTTTCGCTTCTAACGACCAAGCGAATGGTTTGACGAATTGGTTGCTTTCGAGGCTTTTGATTGAATTGCAGATGTAATCAGTCGTCTCGGGTCGAATCGCATCGCGTTACAGAATGCATGCAAATAAATGTAATTGAATCGCCGAGGGTGCTAGCGTTGCTCGATTAATTCCGCGTAATTTGGAGAAATCAAGGGACGAAACGCTGTGGCTATCTTGGTAACTGAATTTTCTTGCTTTTGACTCGGTTTTCGTCTTTTTCGGAGCATTTTTTCTGGAGACTCGAGTCATTCGTCGTTCTTCGTTGCGAGATTCGAGATCGTTAGGGGTTAATTGATCGCGTCTCGATTCTTCTCGTTGGTTTAATTTCAATTGTCCGCTTATTGCTTTCGTCTGTTTAGTTCAGCTGGTGTAAATTATTCGCATCCAGCGGATGACAGGAAAATAGGAGGGGAAAAGGGGACAAAGAGCTTATAACATTAAAACGTCGCGGCCGCGGGCAGGGTTTGTTCTAAGCCTTAAATCCTTTGCAATCTCCTCCCTCCTTTTTGACTTGTTCCAGAATTATACAGATTGCCGCAAAAACCGTAAAAGAGATATTATAATATTTCGCCCAGTGTAATGTCCGTTCTTTGTTGGTTATATTTAATTGTTTTTAAAACGCGCGTTGCCGAGCACTCTTCCCAAAACCACCCCCCTGACGTACTCTCGGATGGGATTAGGATTCGGTTCAATTTCTTTCAACCGCTTTGATAACGGCCTTTCTCCCCTTTCTCATTATCGCTCTACTTTCATTTCCTTCATCTTCCATTATTCTCTTCCTCGAATCTTCGTCGTAAACACGATTTGCCCGCTTCTAAAGAAAACTGAGCCAGCGTGTTCAATGTGGGTGTTGATTAATTCCTAGACATTAAATGCTCGGAAAATAAGTATTCCTTTTTCCCTTCTTTATAGAAACTAACGAGACGATAAGTATTTTCACGGTTTTATTAACATATTGAAATATGAAACATTAATTTATAATATGAATATTTTATCCTACTAAATCTTCTAACGCGTTTTATTAAAATTTTATTCACGCGTAGATTTTGGTAGAAATATAATTATAATACAATTTCTTTGAAAAATATAGTCTATGGAATTTTGAGAAAATTTACGGGGTTTTTATAGTTAGTCCCTCTATTTATTTTTCTCGAGATAAATATTATGTATTGTTTTATAAAGATATGAAAAATGTCGATACATTCTTGTATAAATATTCGTTTTTAGTGACATGTAAAGTCTAGGAGACGTATGACACGTTGACAGTTTATTCCTCTACTTTTTACGTCAATCGTGCGAAATCGCGTTAAATTACTCTTGTCGGTAACAGGAAGTTTAAACAGTTTTACACCACACGTTCTGCGCACGTTCAAAGCTGCTAAAGAAAAGCGTAGAATACGTCGTCTGACGGATCCCGTTTTTACACCAATCGTAGAGAGGAAAGTGCCTTATACGAACATCCAATTCGGTTCGCGCTGCATTTATGCATACCTCCTTTTAGACCATAGTAACTCTGTCATGCAGGAAATAGCTGTACCATGGGGAGAGGGAGGTGGGCCGCGGTTCTTGAGACGGTTACCAAGTGCCAAGAAGTACGAAATCTATGACAATTCTCTTTTCCACTTATTTTATTCGCTCTGTTCCCTTGTCTTTCCACGATACGTCACTTCAAGCCCCATTTTATTCGCAATTCAAACACTCGTTCTACGGTAGATTTGACACAAGAGAGAACGCTCTTCGAAAACCTGAAATATGCTTTCAAAATACGATATTCCGAACGGGCAAAAAATTGCCAACGATTTCGCGATATTTCTACAAAATAGCGTGCCATTTTTATCCATGTATCCTTACCTTTATCATCATTCCCAGACGCGAAACACGCACAAAGGTTTCCCAAGAATTTCTTTATTTTGCGAATAAAACCGGTACTCGATCGAGATTTGCCAAAAATATACGCAGGTAATTCACGATTTTTCACAAATCTCTTTATCCTTCAAATACCTCACACCTAACCAAAATTTTCCAAAGATCTGCTTAAAAAATACAGGAATATAATATAATTTACAATCTTTAAAAAATTTCTTTTTTATCGTGGTGAGCTAAAAATTTTACATAAATGGAGGGATTAAAATCTATTGAATTACTATAGCCATTTCAATTCGTCGAATATTTGGTAAAATACGTATAAACGTAATACGAAATATTTCTTTACAAATGATATGTAATTAATCCACGATTTTCCAAGAATTTCTAAATTTTGCAAATAACCGGTACTCGATCGAGGTTTGCCAAAAATATACGTGAAAATATAGGCAGATAATTCGCAATTTTTCACAAATCTTTTAATCCTTCAAGTATCTAGTACCTAATCGAAATTTTCCAAAGATTTGCTTAAAAAGTACAGTAATATAATATAATTTATAATTTCCAAAAAATTTCTCTATTCGTCGAATATTTGGTAAAATACGTATAAAGGTGATACGAAATATTTCTTTACAATTGATATGCAATTAATCCACGATCTTGCAAGACTTTCTGCACTCGTCGATCAACCGGTACCAAATCGAAATCTTCCCAAACCGCATTTTCCTTCGTTTCTACCTACAGATCCATCCTATCCGCTTTTAAACCGTTAACACTCGCGCGAAGATGTTGGAAATGCGCGCGAGTGGAAGTGGATGCTGACATCCGCGCGAAGAAATCCGAAATTCTGTCACAAATTCCTTTTTCACGGCACGTAACGCCGACGACGTCCTCATCCACCGTCTAAAGTCGGCAACGAGGGCGACGATGAGGCGCGATGCGAATCGGGGTCGCGGTGGAAATCGTCCTCGCGCTTTCCAACGCGTTATCCGCGTCGCGAAAGTTCAGCCAAATGGGAGAATCAATTTTTTTCGGGGGCGAACGGGCGCGTAAATCCTTCCGGTTGATCCATTTCGAAGTTGCAACTTCATGAGTTCAAGGTCGCGATCGTATTTAGGACTCGCGAAACTCCATGTGTCGCTCCGTGGAGACCTTGATCTTATCCATCCTGGGATTATCCTCCTTTCGCTGGAAAATACCACTGGAACAGAATCAATCCTCCCACGCGACCCTGTAACCTCGACAAAACCTGCGACACGATCACGCGTTCCACACCGTTAATGGAATCTAATTGCCAGGCAGATGATCTCTAGCCAAACACGTCGAAGAAATCAAAATTGGTATGATTATTTCGTCGCCTATTTTAATCCAGTCAAGATCTGTCGACCATAAACTATCAGCGGCCACGCGAACCGCCCGGGAATAACTATGCTACACCGCAGGCAGGGAAGAAAAAGGGTAAAGAAAGAAGAAAACAGACTCGCATCACGAAGCTACCCGCTGCTAGTGGCACCGATCGTCAAAGATAAATCGCGCGGATTATTTTTTTTCTCTCTCTGCCTCGCATCAGATATACGTTAAGAGGGCAGAAGGTCAGGTGGCCATTTTGCAGCGGAGATACCATGGCAGTATGATTGCCAATGGGGTTCGAGAGAGGGACGACGGAGGCGGTTGAAAGGGTCTAGAAGTAGCGCGAGTGCGGAACAGGCTGAGAGTGGTAGGGTCCGAGGGGTGGCATCAGAGGAAGAAGGGCTCCTTTGCAGTGCGAGGCAGTGCCCTTTGAATGTGGGCAGGAGCCTGGAGCAGAGGGTGTTACATGCCTACAGCTCCTGGCGAACGGGAGGAGAAATTGAGGGGAAGTTAAAAGGGGGTTGACGTGGGCACGAAGAGAAGGTAGGTTGTGCGGGTGGTGGAACGGGAGCGGGTGGTGGTCGATGTACTTACCATCCTTCCTTCGGACGCCATGTCTCCGTGTCTCGTTTAGTCAATGTCGAAAACCGACTTACCGACCCGCTCTTGCCTCTCCATCCTCCTTCTCCTTTTACCACTTCCGTTTGTCCCGGTCTCTCTTCTCTCGTTCCGACTTTCACGGCGCCACCACTTTGGTCCTGGAAACTTTTTGGTCGTGACCGTAGACTGCTGATAAGTTGGCCTCGTTTATCATCTTCCGGGCTCGTATTAACGAGACGCCACTCGACCCGCAGAATCCACTGGATTCGCATCGCCGGAGATGCTCCAAATACTTCGTTGGAATTTATGCGACGGGATCGTCGTATACGGCCAACGTTGCACTTTATACATAAATTAACTTGTTGCGAAACGATGAATAAGAATTGTCCGGAGGATAATTCATGGGGGCCGTGATAATTGAGCGTAACAGGACGTACGGGTATTATGTTCCCTTCATTTTTCCGGATTCCATTAGCGCTGCAACTAGCAAAATAGTGGCAATAACTGGTCCAGGATTTTTCATTCCTGTGGCTAGTGGATGTGGAGCTGGTTTTGGGGAAAATCAATCCCGGGTTTTGTTTCGATGGAACATGTTACACGTGGAAGTATCGCGTGTTCGGTACACGTTATAGATTAGGGGTTTTAGTATTAATAAATGGACACCTTAGTCTACGATCAACATAATTCTTGGTTCATGTGATTGGTCTTCACTGTGATTTCAAAGTGCTTGTCTAAGGAATATTAATTTGATCTGTTTCTAACACCGGAAATAGCAAAATAATCAAGCTGACTGTACGTAGACATTTTATTTTTAGAGTCACTAAAAGTATACAGCTACTTCTGGCAAGGTTAATGCTAATTGCAATAATTGTTAGTATACCTGGTCCCAGATTTCTTATTTCTAGGGTTACCAAAAACGTGAAACCACCTTTGTCAAAATCAACCGTAACTGTGATTATAATTTTTACCTATTTATATACGTCATACCACTTTGCGTTCGACGATATTTTGGCCAAAGAAGAGTAGGGGTTCAAAGATTTTCTGCTATGAAGCTGACGATATTTTAAATGTAGAACAATTTGATTCCCATACCTTGCACACCGTTACATTATCTTAAATTTCACATGTCAGTTAATATCGACCTTCGAAATTTGATGAAATTTGATAAATTTGATGCAAAGGGTCAATTATTATTCTTCGCGTATACCATACGTACCATGCAAAGTTTTCGTAAATCGACAAAGGGATTTGAGATGAAAATCGTGCCTATCATCGTGATCGTCCGTTACACAGTTTACACCAATTAACGTCGATTCATACGTTTCGTTATTCTTGCACGCAGCTGAAAACCGAGCTCGCGTAAAGGGCGATCAAAGAACAAAATTGGATACCGCAAACTGGACGGTTAAACGTTATTTAAGATCGTTAAAACGCTACTACCTATCGTCTGTCAGCGAACGACTTTACAGCCGTAACTTAGAGTGCCACGGCGAAGCTAAAAAAGCGACGGCAAAAGGGGGAAAAAGGGTGAAAGAGAGGGAAAAAGGAGGTGGAGGAAAAAAAAGGAAAACGGCAGTAGTCTACCGAAGTTTTTAGTCTTAATGGAGCAGGTCAGGTTCTCTTATCAATTTATAGTTAGCCGCGTCTCGTGATCCATTAATAGCCCGCGGCGAGACAGCACTGTCCCCGGCCATTTCGCTCGCTTTACTGCCGTCTGGATCTTAAAGAGGAGGTGGAGAGAAAAAAAGGAAAACGGCAGTAGTCTACCGAAGTTTTTAGTCTTAATGGAGCAGGTCAGGTTCTCTTATCAATTTATAGTTAGCCGCGTCTCGTGATCCATTAATAGCCCGCGGCGAGACAGCACTGTCCCCGGCCATTTCGCTCGCTTTACTGCCGTCTGGATCTAGTTTATGGTCGCAAAACTAAACTCTGTATTAATTCCATGAAAACACACCTAAAATCCCCTATAAACTTAGCTACGTCGGCGCGAACTGAATTTCAGTTGTTGTTGCATTCCCCGACTGCGAATCCGCCGCGTAGACGGGGATAAAGTCCGGGCTGATAAACTTCGAGATTATGACAGGGAAAAATTGGGAATCCCGTAATTAAAACGGTCGAATAAATTTATATAATTTGTGAAATATAAAATAAACAAAAGACATCCGATAATCTAATTTGAAATCATGGAAATCTTCATTGATGGACGATACCGAGTTAGAGATAAATTCGTTGGATGACAGATAGTTCTGTTGACCGTTTGGACAGTGGATCAGACGCGATTGGAAAAATGCGATCCCGAAGATGTCCGAAGCGATGGAGCAGACTCGTGAGCCAGGCCTGGTCGGAACAAAGACTGCAATGGGCAGGAAGCGAGAGGATTGCCGTTTAACTGTCGAGGCCTGATAATTCTGGACATGGACTGGAACAATTTCGTCGAAACGAATTCGTGATCCGACCGCTCACGGGGCTGAAAACGGCGGAAAGAGAAAGGGGTTGGTCGGTTGGCGCGCGGTACCACCGGCGGTGTCGATGGAATTACGTCCTTCCCCCATACCTCTTACGAAAGATCGTATATACACGCGTCGAGCGGGACAGGGACACGTTCGTACGGTGGCGCACACCTGTGCGATAGACGCGTGTGTAATACGTGTCTGTATCCATCCAGCGGTAGCGATGGCGTGCGTGCGTGTCAGACAGACGATGAGAAAGAGCTGGTGCATTCGAGGTATCCGCGCGAGGTTGAAGGTACCCGCGCGGGTAGGTGGCGGTGGAAGCAGGCTGGTCGGACGAGAGCGAGGGAGGAACGAATCGAGGGACAGAGAGCAAGAGCAAGAGCAAGAGCAAGTGCAAAGGCAAGAGTTGGAGGGAGGTAGGAAGCGAACGAGACAAACAGAGAGAGGTAGGCAGAGAGCAGGGTGCAGGTTTACGACTTCGGTGTGTGCTAGTCTGGCCAAAGGGGGTGGAAGGTCGTATAAGCGGGTGGTCCACCCCCATGGGAGGATGAAGGGTGGTCGTCGGGTGGTCGTCGGGTGGATGGTGGGACCCCGGCACTGCCGGAAAGGGGGTGGATAGCCTGGGGGCGGCTAGACTTCCGAAACAGTAAAACCACGCCGGTGTGTGCGTCCCCGTAACCACCATCCTACTCTAACCCATCCTACCGTTCCCCAACCAACCCCATCCCCTTCTTTCCTCTTTCTCTTCCTATCTCCGTTTCTCTTCCACGCTCGTTCTCTTTCGCCGTCTTCCTCTTGCCACTTGTCCGCCCTTTCCTCTTACCCCTCATCATGCCTCTGGCAACCCTATAAACCCTGGTCGTCCGCTGGCGCTAGCTCGTTCACTCGAGCGATGTATCCAGACGTAAGCGAAGGTCGTAATTTCGCGAGTGTCTGCGTGTTGCTTTTCTCTCCCTCTCCCTCTCTCTCTCACTCTCTGTCTCTTGTCGTCCCTCGTTCCTTCCACCCTCTGCTCTCTTCCTCTCTCGATTTTCCGTTCTTGCAAGGTCCTGCGAGCGTGTGCGAGTGGCTGATGCATGTGGCGCGCGTGTACGTGTGCACGACGGTACACGTGCGTCATTCCGGCACACGTACGAAGGAAAATTCGGTCTGCCGGGATGTTAGGTGGCTACGTGTCCGAAAGATATCCCTCGATGAAAGTATCCCGATCAATCGAAGGCAACGGATACCTTTTGTCCGTGCACGAGTGTGAGTTTGTTTGGATTACCAGCGGAGACGGATCGCGTGAAATTCGCTGGATCTCGTAGGTATTTTCGTTGTTATGTCTACCAGCCGGAAAGGATGCTATGCGTAGCAAGAAAATTGTCTTGGGGCAACGTTTCTGTTAGCTTACGTCAGACTATTTTAACCCCGAACCATTCGCGAGCGAGCTGCGGGGAAAGAATGAAATTCTGTCTCGTAATCTCTGCTGTTTTACGCTGCAATAATACGGTTACTCTCTAACAGCTTGGTTTAAACAAATTTCCTGGCCGCAGCGAAATTCGTAAATATTCTTTGTACTCGCTAGGTCGATACATCGTTGATTTCAACGAAAATATAGGAATTTACCTCTGCTACACTATCTACACGAGATACAATCATGCATAAATAGATTATCTAACCTGCATAACAGGATTATTAATTTTTCCTGCTCATAAGTATATTTGCGATCCACTTGTCTTACTTCTTCGTCGTGCTATATCGTATTATATTTATATAAAATATGGGGTTACCCAAAAAATATTATTAGCATGAAACGTTCATCGATTAACATCGAGTTGATCCATAAGTTTGTATTTAAATCATCGTGCATCATCATCGAACACTTTTGCAGATATTTTATCTCGTAAATCTTCAGAAATTGAATAGTCGATGTGCGACACGACGAAATTAAATAGGGGTTAAATTGTCGATATGTATTTCGTTTTTTCGCGGATATTAATCGACGAAGGGCTTATCGTCGAAATCGTTGGAGTGTTCTTTGCCCATGCGCGCAATCAACTGTTTCTCCATGTAGCGAGTATATTCTTTTGTGATTTTATAGCATCGTTCATAGGAGACCAGGCGGGCCCGGTAGACTCGCGATATTTCGCATATCAATAGCGGATGGCAGGCACCGGGCCGCTTCATTTGAATTTCAAAACCTTAAATACAAGGCTGTAGGTATAAGATAAAACAGCCGATATACCGTTTTAATAAAGCCCATAGCCACTGTGTATGCCGGCCCGGCGCGGCGGGAACCACTTGCAGGTGGACGTAAGCAGACTAGCATCGAAGTTGACAATAAAAAATCACTCTTGCCACGTTTCTCTTCTTCTCTCCCCCTCTCTCTCTCTCTCACTCTCTCTCTCTCTCTCTCTTTTCGTCGCTTCTTTTTTCCACTCTCTTGCATTTGCATCGAGCCGTGCTTGACGGTTTATCTTCTTTCGTAAGCCGCCGTTCATCCATTACGTGCATTAGATAGGATGGCTTCTTTGCATAACGTTTCAACGGCCTGTAAACATTCTAGGATTTTAGTTTAATAAATTGGAAACAAGAGTGCCACTCGTTCCCGTGTCCCGACCTAGGGTTTCTCTTGCTTCGCGAGATGCGGTTCATCATTGTGCGAGTGAAAGAGGAGCAAGTCGAGGAAGGATTAATTTTTTGTTGTGTTTTGACTTGGGGATAAAATAGAAGGAAATATCGAGGTGTTATAAAATATACTCGTGTCAGAGGATAGCAATTTAATGATTTTATATGAATTTATTTGAAGATTCGGTTTGTAATTTCTTTAATAATTACATTAAAAGCTTCGACCTAATACTGTGTACGAAATATCATACATGTAAGTGATAAAAGTGAGAGCTAAATTTTTAAAAAACATAGTCATTTTTATCACTTTCGTTTATATCGAAGATAAAGGAAAAAGGACAAATCGTGTACTGTTATTAAAATTAGGCGATTTAATAATTCTACGATACATTCTTATATTTGCATAATTTCTTTTTATAAATGTAACAGACAGTGAAAAAATATAATATATAAAATTAATTTGAAAATCGTTATTATCATATCAGAAATGTCACGAGAATCATCGATAGTCATTATAACCGAGCTACAAATTTCACCACAACCAATAACTCCCTTGCTGAAACCACAAAACTCAGGCGACAAGTATCGTCTACCCGAAGCAGTATCTCACAGTTATTTCAAGTCCTTCAGATACGTACCCATTAAAATCGCGGAAAACACCGTTGGCTGGTTGAATTTTCACGAACACGTGCACGTGGTAATACACGGTACGTAAGAATCGCGGTACCGAAGCGTTACAACGATTACGTCGGGGTCGAAGGGAAATCCGTATCTGTGGCGCGGCTGGTACTCGTATTCGGCCGTAGTACATCATAAACCTGACCTAGCCCAACTCGATAACTCTTGGCTGGTATCGCGGTCGCGGCGAAGCGGCGCGGCGTCGGCGGCGCGGCGAAGAAGAAGAAGAAGCAGGTACAAAACCAGACCGAAAGCCCGGAAGCTCTCATCCCCCAATGATCTCGCGTCGTTCTTGGCCGTCCCCGACGAAAGTTTTTAATCTGCTTTTCATTATGCTCGTAGAAGCTATCCCCCGGTGGCGTGGCCGTCGCGTCGGTGGTGGTAATCGTTTTCTTCGTGTCGGTGTGCACGCCGCGCACACAGCAGAATGCACGTCTTCGCGCTTGTTGGGGGTTTACGGCCCGTATCTTTATGCGCGTGTACGTGTTCGAGAGTACGTGGCGCGGCATTAACGGCGAAAGGAGAGGTTGGAGGGTGGCGGAGGGAACGGGATAGGGCAGTAAATCTTTGTCCGTGTGAGTGAGGCGGAATGACTATGGATGCGTGTCGGTGAGCCGTTGGACTGATAGAGAGGCAGAGAGAGAAAGAGAGAGAGTGCGTCTAGACTGGGGAGAGACTGCGTCACAACCCTGGCCCCGTATCGCGGGGGTTCTGTTTAACGACAGACTATCGAGGGATGGGAATTTACCTGCCTGTACCCCCCTGTCTCCCCCTTTACTACGTCTCTTTACCTCCCACGCTCTTTACGACAGCCGCTGCAGCGTTAACTGCCTTGTTGCCGCCGATATTTCGCTCCCTTTAAACTTACGTGGCAAGCAAGCCTAGGGAAAACCCGAAACTGCCCTCCTACGAGTGCACTCTCTGAGATTTGACGACCGTCGCCTGGAATAATGGCCGCCACTTCACCGTAACGCTTTTATATTACCAACCGTCACCGGGACCGGCGGTTGCGGCGGCGTTCCTGTTCGACGCAAATTATTCGGTCACGTTCGCGCCTTCCTCACGCGGATCGACCTTGTCCTATTTTTCTTTTTCTTTATTCTTTCTCCTCTCTTTCTTTCTCTTTTCTCCTTCGTTACGGGTTTTGCGGTGTTGTTTATGGGGAAGCTCGACTCTGAGTACTGGGGTACCACAGGGTTGAAGAAGAACAGGGACCGGTACCCTTCTCGACGTGTTCCCGTGGAAAGCAACGTCATTTCGTCTTGATTAACGCGGAAATAGTTACAGACGGGCTGATAATGATCGAAATTAAATGTGACTCGATTGCGCAGGTGGCAGAAGTATCACGGGGGTGATAAACGAAGGGGTGTCGTGTATACATCTTTACGAAAAAATTTGACAGATATGTGAGAGTTACGTAATATCATAATCGGTATAATTGATTAGTATAACATTGGGATTATGGGTAAAAAGGAATAACTATCGTTCCTTATAATTATCTTTATTCTATTCTTAGGAAGGTATATCTTCAGTATTCTAACTGTAGAAAGGGTATGCAATTGCAGCTCGTCCTGGTCCCCCAATTCTTATCTCTTCACGCGTTCCCGGAACCCTTTCGACTTTTTTCAAAAAATTGATTTTTGTAAATGCGTTCAGACGTACCTTATCTTCAACGACAACTACGAGAGTAATAAATATAAAAGTGTTTAGAAGAAGATCAATAACGAAATTAAAAAATCATCGCAGCAAATATTGAAATTACCGCCGAAGAAAATTCGTTCGTCAAGGTCACGTGACGCACGCATGAGCGTCATTAGACCAGCGTGGAAAGATCTCCATGACGCATACGCGTATGCGTCACCCGTCAGGACATGTCAATCTCAACTTTTTCCCTTCTATTCCTCTTCTTCCATTTTTCATTCTGAGAGTTTGCCACTCGAACGCGATCGATCACCGCGGCAAACCACCCTGTGCATCTTCGACGTATGACGCGTAATGTATCAACGATTTAGCCCCGCTTCCGCGAATCGTTTGTCCTTTCGAATTTATGCTAAGTAATAATTCAGCGGAGGGAACTCTAACGCGGCGTGCCTCGAAGTTGAGTAGGTACTAACCCGGACAACGCAACAAGGCAATATGATATACGCGTCTGTATATGGGATAAAATGGATGAACAGGCTACAATGGCCATTATATTTGTTCCGTACTCGCGTAACCGTGCAGTTAAACGCGTAACGGCGGCTGTAACGTTTACCCCGCAATTAGCGCGATTATCGAGGTGTTATAAAATATACTCGTGTCAGAGGATAGCAATTTAATGATTTTATATGAATTTATTTGAAGATTCGGTTTGTAATTTCTTTAATAATTACATTAAAAGCTTCGACCTAATACTGTGTACGAAATATCATACATGTAAGTGATAAAAGTGAGAGCTAAATTTTTAAAAAACATAGTCATTTTTATCACTTTCGTTTATATCGAAGATAAAGGAAAAAGGACAAATCGTGTACTGTTATTAAAATTAGGCGATTTAATAATTCTACGATACATTCTTATATTTGCATAATTTCTTTTTATAAATGTAACAGACAGTGAAAAAATATAATATATAAAATTAATTTGAAAATCGTTATTATCATATCAGAAATGTCACGAGAATCATCGATAGTCATTATAACCGAGCTACAAATTTCACCACAACCAATAACTCCCTTGCTGAAACCACAAAACTCAGGCGACAAGTATCGTCTACCCGAAGCAGTATCTCACAGTTATTTCAAGTCCTTCAGATACGTACCCATTAAAATCGCGGAAAACACCGTTGGCTGGTTGAATTTTCACGAACACGTGCACGTGGTAATACACGGTACGTAAGAATCGCGGTACCGAAGCGTTACAACGATTACGTCGGGGTCGAAGGGAAATCCGTATCTGTGGCGCGGCTGGTACTCGTATTCGGCCGTAGTACATCATAAACCTGACCTAGCCCAACTCGATAACTCTTGGCTGGTATCGCGGTCGCGGCGAAGCGGCGCGGCGTCGGCGGCGCGGCGAAGAAGAAGAAGAAGCAGGTACAAAACCAGACCGAAAGCCCGGAAGCTCTCATCCCCCAATGATCTCGCGTCGTTCTTGGCCGTCCCCGACGAAAGTTTTTAATCTGCTTTTCATTATGCTCGTAGAAGCTATCCCCCGGTGGCGTGGCCGTCGCGTCGGTGGTGGTAATCGTTTTCTTCGTGTCGGTGTGCACGCCGCGCACACAGCAGAATGCACGTCTTCGCGCTTGTTGGGGGTTTACGGCCCGTATCTTTATGCGCGTGTACGTGTTCGAGAGTACGTGGCGCGGCATTAACGGCGAAAGGAGAGGTTGGAGGGTGGCGGAGGGAACGGGATAGGGCAGTAAATCTTTGTCCGTGTGAGTGAGGCGGAATGACTATGGATGCGTGTCGGTGAGCCGTTGGACTGATAGAGAGGCAGAGAGAGAAAGAGAGAGAGTGCGTCTAGACTGGGGAGAGACTGCGTCACAACCCTGGCCCCGTATCGCGGGGGTTCTGTTTAACGACAGACTATCGAGGGATGGGAATTTACCTGCCTGTACCCCCCTGTCTCCCCCTTTACTACGTCTCTTTACCTCCCACGCTCTTTACGACAGCCGCTGCAGCGTTAACTGCCTTGTTGCCGCCGATATTTCGCTCCCTTTAAACTTACGTGGCAAGCAAGCCTAGGGAAAACCCGAAACTGCCCTCCTACGAGTGCACTCTCTGAGATTTGACGACCGTCGCCTGGAATAATGGCCGCCACTTCACCGTAACGCTTTTATATTACCAACCGTCACCGGGACCGGGGGTTGCGGCGGCGTTCCTGTTCGACGCAAATTATTCGGTCACGTTCGCGCCTTCCTCACGCGGATCGACCTTGTCCTATTTTTCTTTTTCTTTATTCTTTCTCCTCTCTTTCTTTCTCTTTTCTCCTTCGTTACGGGTTTTGCGGTGTTGTTTATGGGGAAGCTCGACTCTGAGTACTGGGGTACCACAGGGTTGAAGAAGAACAGGGACCGGTACCCTTCTCGACGTGTTCCCGTGGAAAGCAACGTCATTTCGTCTTGATTAACGCGGAAATAGTTACAGACGGGCTGATAATGATCGAAATTAAATGTGACTCGATTGCGCAGGTGGCAGAAGTATCACGGGGGTGATAAACGAAGGGGTGTCGTGTATACATCTTTACGAAAAAATTTGACAGATATGTGAGAGTTACGTAATATCATAATCGGTATAATTGATTAGTATAACATTGGGATTATGGGTAAAAAGGAATAACTATCGTTCCTTATAATTATCTTTATTCTATTCTTAGGAAGGTATATCTTCAGTATTCTAACTGTAGAAAGGGTATGCAATTGCAGCTCGTCCTGGTCCCCCAATTCTTATCTCTTCACGCGTTCCCGGAACCCTTTCGACTTTTTTCAAAAAATTGATTTTTGTAAATGCGTTCAGACGTACCTTATCTTCAACGACAACTACGAGAGTAATAAATATAAAAGTGTTTAGAAGAAGATCAATAACGAAATTAAAAAATCATCGCAGCAAATATTGAAATTACCGCCGAAGAAAATTCGTTCGTCAAGGTCACGTGACGCACGCATGAGCGTCATTAGACCAGCGTGGAAAGATCTCCATGACGCATACGCGTATGCGTCACCCGTCAGGACATGTCAATCTCAACTTTTTCCCTTCTATTCCTCTTCTTCCATTTTTCATTCTGAGAGTTTGCCACTCGAACGCGATCGATCACCGCGGCAAACCACCCTGTGCATCTTCGACGTATGACGCGTAATGTATCAACGATTTAGCCCCGCTTCCGCGAATCGTTTGTCCTTTCGAATTTATGCTAAGTAATAATTCAGCGGAGGGAACTCTAACGCGGCGTGCCTCGAAGTTGAGTAGGTACTAACCCGGACAACGCAACAAGGCAATATGATATACGCGTCTGTATATGGGATAAAATGGATGAACAGGCTACAATGGCCATTATATTTGTTCCGTACTCGCGTAACCGTGCAGTTAAACGCGTAACGGCGGCTGTAACGTTTACCCCGCAATTAGCGCGATACTGATTATCTTACATAATACAGAAAGTGTGTCTAGACCAAGGAGAGACCGCGATGTAAAGCTGGCCCGTCGCCGCGACTCAGCTCGCATCCGCGCGGAGCAAAGAGGATACTCGTTTAACCGCAATCTTAAAGGGAGAGATTTATCTGCCCTTTAACTCTCCGCCTCTTCCCGCTCGATTCAATTATCCCTCTCTTCGCAATAACCGAACTCAATGTCGACGAGCATTCCGTTGTCAAAGGCACTTTGTTCCCCTTTAAATTTCACCGGGCGAGGGCTGGAAGAAAAGGGAAGAGGGTTTCAATAAAGCGCAATTACCACGAATTGTGTTGCGCTAGCGATGTACAGGACCGTGCAGAGACCGCATTCATGGACGGGCTACTACCGGTGTCATTAGTCAATTGAAATTCGCGTGTAACTGCTCCACGCACCTTGTTATTTACACCGTCGAATTGTTTAGCCCGGCCTCATAGAGCGCCACCCCTGGTCCTCATTGTTCCTAACGATGTCAATATTTAAATGAAGTTTACGCGCAACTATTATCTACGATATCATTTACTTTTCGAGCGTGTAACGCTCTGTGAGCCGCGGCTCGGTGCAAACGGCATTCGATATTTAATTGCTTGCCGCTTTGGTAATTGTCTATGATAGCGTCAGGCTGGGTATAGCCGCAAATAGGCCAGATATTTGCTAACGATCGCGAGATACGCGCCGATGGCACATTATTCCGACGTCGTTCCACTCGCATTATCCAAGCCTCGTCTTCCATCGTTGGAAGAATAAACGTTGGTAATTCCGTTGGATAAAGCCGGTCGCAAGAGTCGTGACTGGCCGGCGATACGTTTCGGTCTGATAATTCCGGATTGGTCGATATCAAGAGTGTGGCGAGTCGATACTTTTGCACGATGAATACCGCTGATACGTTTACCGTGCGTGCATAGACACTTGCCCGTACGTGTATCGGTGTATACGCACGGGCAGCCGCTAGTCATCGCGTAACTGCGCTCGCGTGCGTTACGTAAAGGCACGCACCTGTGTTGCACGGTGAAGAGGCGTTCGCGAAACTTGCCCCGGCATACGTGTATGCTCTTACGCAAGCGTGTGCGCGCGCGTTCCGTCTGCGTTCCTCGAGATAGCCGCGCGTGCACCGTTTCTGGGTATCCGGCGATTACGCGATTAAAACCGCGGACAATGATTTAACGGGAAGAAATACGTCGTTAAAAAGAATTATGCTTCGAGATGCTGGCTTCTTCTATTTTCCGCCAATTCTCCATTTTTCTTTCGGTTCTTCCTTATTTTCTCGCAGGTTGGTCAGTTTCCTGAACATTTTAGAGATATAGAGAGGTTTAGGTTCTTAGTACTAATTACTTTTAGTAAAGAATTATGACTTTCCTAAATTTTTCGACTAATCGAGGCATCTGGTGATTCCGAACTTCTGATCGTTTGCATGGATCGGTTGTAATGGATAAAAGCCATATTTGATAGGATTAAATAAATTTTACACAGTTTTATTAGTTACCGAGTACCTTTGTTATATGTACAATACACGTGTTTCTAATAGACTGGGTACAGAGCGACTGACTCTGATGCCTCGGGCAAAAACAAAAGAATTAACACTACGTTATTAGCTCTAACACTCCTAAATAGGTGGCGTCGTTGCCTTGAAACTATTATGATATTTCCTACAATATCAATATCCGAACAATCCAGTAATCCTATCTAAAATGATCATCCGAGAAAACCGATTGCTGTCCCATAATTATTGGCTGATTACACTTCCAATATTTACACGTTAATTTCTAATTACAGTACCAATGATCACATCTCTTCGCCAAATTGTTAAAACAATATCCAATACAGGACCCCTATGAACCCCCTTTATCTTGCTTAAAGCAAAGAGAAATTTTACCAAACGTATAGATAATCTCCCATCATAACCCCCTACTCTCAAATCGGCAATAAGAGCTTTCAATCGAGCCAACGTTAACAAAATTATCCTCTATGAGCACTCGAAATTTCATGAAAAACACTTGCAACATATGCCCGCGGTTATTACCCCGAAAACCTGATCACTTCGATTCGATTCTACGATTCCACCCTCCCCCCACCCCCTTCTTCGAAGGCATCCACGCGTATCGAAATGAATTATCGCGGATAAAAGCGAATATCCGCGTATGGAGTATAAAATCGTCGGTCTTCACACGTACGGCGCACGCGGTGTACGTGTGCGTAGAGCTGGTAATGCCGAAGGTGCACGCTCGTGCGTGCACGTAGACGCGCGAACGGAAGGCAAGACGGTGCAGTGTGGTAGTGGGGCAGCACGGCGGATGGCGGCGGGTGGCGATGTGGTGGCGTTAGAGAGCGGCGTGGGGCAGGTCCGGAGCGGTCGATACCACCGTCTGTGCGCGCCTCCTTCCACAGACTTCCACTTCCCTTCCGTTACGCCACCTAGGTCCGGGTCCGGCTGGCGTCATCAGCCTCCCAGCCTCCGACGATTCCCTATCTTAAATGTAAGGCGTAAGACATCGAGCGAGTTCCGCGTGCACTCCGCAGCTTTCCAGGCTCCGCAGACTTTATATAGGGTGGAAGTAAATTGCCGGTTCGAACTGCGGGGTGGATGCAGCTCGTCCGACCGAGCGGAAACGCCGCGGCGTTGGTAAGGATGATTGGTTTTAATTCGTGAATCGATAGACGGAGATGGGAGACGGAGTAATTTATGACGTCCAATCGTTGCATTTCGTTTTCGCGGATTTTCGTTCGGGTTTGGATTGCGGCTCGGTCGCCGGGATGCGGGTGTTGAACGGATGTGATTGGAGGAATCGCTGGGATTAGAAAAGGCGATGTTTATTGTTGTTCGTGTTGTTCGCCAAGTTGCGGGGGTTGAGGGTACTCCGAGGTATTGATTCCGGGAGATACGGTTCTTAAGATTCTTGCCTTCCATCGGGCCAATGCGATGGGCTATCGCGGATCGTGTTTGTACCTAGCAATGCTGATTATTGCTGCTTTTTAATTGGAACGAGGAATTTCATCTTTGAGTTACCTTATCGTTCCAGGTCCCTGTCGCGTTATTTTTGGGGGGGCGAATATTTATTAATTCGGGGAACAAAAATTGGAAATTTATTTTAGGTCCTAGAAGATACGTATAGATCAAGTGATATTATGACACTAAAATTTAAAATTACTTCATGGTGCATGGGAAGGTTTTAAACAACCATAATTAAATTCTCGAACTTTTTCTTTTCGAAATATTCTCATGAAAATTCGTACATATCTGAACTCTAAAATCTTTATGATATTATTTCTATATAAACTGCTTAGTTATAAAATCAGTCAGCATCAAGTAACAAAAATAAAAAATTTATTGCGAATACAGAATTATTTTACAAAACATCACCTATTAACCTTTTGCGCTCGACAATTTTTTGGCTAAAAAGGTGTACGAGTTGAAAAATTTTCTACTATAAGGCTGATGATTTCTTTTGAACAGCAAATAAGAAATCGTATAATAATTAACGCGTAGAATTATTTAATTTGATACCTCGCACACTGTTATATTATTTTAAATTTAATATATTAATTTAATGGCGACTGAAAGTCGTCTCTCGAGTGCAAAGGGTTAGGATATAAAATTACTATGGAATTATATTTTCGTAATTATGAAAATCATAAGAACGCGTTAAATAATAAATAAATTCCGGAATCTTTTCGCATTTTGGTCTAACGAGGTTCAAGAGCTTGGCGTGTTTCTTCTTTTCAGTTTACCATGAGGAAAATTCGCGGATATTACGTTTCTTGAAAACACGCTTCTCTTGGGCAGCTGCTTAGTACCCTGCATTATCGCTTTACTCTCTTGTTGAATAATAAAAGCGTTCCTCGACGGCTCGTCCATCAACGAGCGGGTACCGATACCATTACACTGATACACGTTACCACCTTACGGTCGGGCTTTCGATCTTTTCTTTTCGATCTCCGCGTTTCATCGAACGCTCGTGAACGTGATTTCAGCCTGGTTCCTCAGGTGGAGGAGAGGGGTTGAATGAATATGTGAGACGATTTATCGGGGCTAGCAGGATCTTCTTTTATTCCTTTTCTCCTTTTTCTTCTTCTTCTTTCCCTTTAAGTTTCTCATGATTCGACAAGCAGTACGGTGGTACGAGAAACGCACGGGATACGCGTGTCGAAACACTCGAACGCACTTGAGCGGATCGGCCGATCACGAGAAGCGCGGCCAATCGATTTCTTCATGCAGTTCTCGCCGACGTGCAACATGCCGTTCTTTATTCGATGGCCTCGAATCGCGCTGAATGATCCTTCGATTCTCCTTTACGCTGTTCCTTAAGTTTCCATTTGAAAATGTTAATCAATTTTCGATGATCATTTCACGCCGACTATTCTATCTGTGAGAATATTAACGATGACGATGATAAATTAGCAGTAACGAATGTTGGTATTTGTTTAATTATTTCTGGCGCGAAGATGCTTTGCAGGTGTCGGAGAAATAATTTGAGTGCAAGATTTCTATCCAGTAGTATGTTATTAATTTTGGATCCTTTTTAATTTATATTTTTGAGCACTTGCGTGGTTCATTAGTGATACTTTTGCGTAATTGCATTATCAGTGCATGTATCGAGTAGTATATCAGTCTTGGATCCTTTTTAATTAATATTTTTGGAAATTTGCGCGATTCATTAGTGATACTCTTGTATAATTGTATTGTCAGTGCATGTTCCATTATCAGATCGATGAATTTTGATTTTCTGCAGATTTTAGTGTCAAAAGTTTTGAGTATAAATATCGCAAATGTTCTTTCCTGTACTTTTATGAGATATTCTTAACCTAAAAATGAATCGAAAACGTGCATTTGAGTTATAAATTTCATTTGCTGATACAGACTGAGTTATTTAAATCGGTTCTCCTATGAATATCTTCGAAGCTATCGATGATATCGAAAAATACTCCAGATAAATTGAACAATTCTAACGAAGACATAATTCCATATCATATTAATCTTTCTCAACTATATATATATATTTTCTTTAAAAATAATTCATACAACTTTAGAAAGTAGCTGTAAGTATAAAGGGACGTTTCCTAAGAAATACTAATTGTAAAGAAAAATCTCAAAGTAGTCAGTTTCTATTTCTAAATGAATTCACGCAGCCCCTAAAAATGTCTATGCACCTCAAAGAACGATCGACTGAAAGATCGTTGCATCCAATGAACGCTAATTACGCTCACACTCGCAAATTTTAGTGAAATAAAAATTCGCAACAACCCGAATCTCGTCCATCTCCCGGCTGGAGTACTATTCTTAATGTCTCTATCAACCACAGGCTGTATCTCGGGGAACTGTTCACTACCGGTAAATTGTTCTCGCAGTTCCCGTAAATATTCCGGTTCGTTTTAGGAACACGGTACTCTTAAACCCCCTAGCCAGCCGTAGAATGCACAATCGCGGTCCGCCTATACACGATGAAGACGGCGGGGTCCTGCCTTCTATTCCGTGCTACGTGATCCTGCGTGTATTCCTGCGCGACCTGGCCAACCGTTGTAAGTGTAAGCGTACCTGCTTGCGCGATGCACACACACACACACACACACACGGCGACAGACACGGGAGAGAAGAGGCGTCCACGGGGGTTGATTGTGGCGCACGAGTAGATTACGCAATTATCTTATGAACGCGGCGCGTACAAGTGCTTACGCTGCTTTACGTAGAAGATGATAGCTCCCGCGCGAGTTATACATAGGTATGTGCCAGGCTATCCACGTACACAGGCCTGTGCCGTTCGCGTTCACGACACAAAAAGGTTTCTTCAAATTGGCGGCATTACGCAATTATCTCGTCTTGACCGGCCCATGCTCTAACCTCCTGTAACCCCGTGAGGCTCTTGTAAATAGGTACGTACCCGTGATTGCGTATCGTACGCACAGATCCTCTTTCAGCCTGCCGATTCGCTCACCGATCGATTCCCTTCATCTTCATAATCGTGCAACGTTCCTTTCTTCTTTTCCCTTCTGCTCCTTTTTCCGCCGGGGCCCCCTTGCTTTCCCTCCTTCCTTTTTTTTCGCGTGTGCACGGTCGTTTTGGGGATTCCTGATCGAGAACGCGGAGTCACGCACGGATGCGTGAGAAACTCGCTGGCTTAGACATCGGCGTACTAATGACAGGCGATTAATTTTAATGGCGTAATGGCTACACGATGGGGTTCATGTCGAAGCCTTCGTTTTGACAGTCTACACTTGGCGCCGGGATACTGTGCAAGGATGTTGATAATTATCGCTTCGGATTAATGAGAATATCGTTGCTAATAGGTACTTTGCTGGGTACTCTAGGGGGTGGTTTCGCAAGCTGTCAAGTTGCGATTGAATCGTTGCTGTCGGTTTATTAGGTTATTTAATCGGTTATAGATATTTTGGTACTTTAGTTATAGAAACTGGCGATATTCTTATTCAGTTTGCGAGTTTCATTCTTCTAGAACACGGTTAATTCGTTCTAGATTATGTCAAAACAGTGTTAAGTACCTGGAAATAACGTAAATCGGGAACATTCGTGTTGTGTGTGGGTGGTTCAGGTTTATTAAGTCGTGCTATAGCAGTGTTATAATAGCTATCGCAATTTTGTTACTATGTTTTCTGACTACCTTGTTACAGATAGGTTAAGTGTACAAATATACCGCGTATAGCACGACAGTTATGTTCCAAGAAATACGGAGTGCTATGCGGATCGATATTAAAGAAAACAAAGAGCACGACGAAGAAAAAGAAAATAAGATTAGGTTTTAGAAATTGACAAAGTAGACTGCCTATCCCCCATATAAAATAATAATAAAATAATAAAATTAAAACAACATGTTTTAAAATACTTGCCAATTCACTTATGACTTCCACACACGTGTCATCGATTATTCACTCATGCTACATTCTTCGCTGTTCGATATTTAAACAAATTCATATACAAACGTGATATGCAAATGTCCAATGACAGTAGTCGAAAAAAGATTTAAAAATACCAATTCTCGAATAATTTTCATTCCTATAAAAATGAAACTGCATTGTTACGCGTGTCTAGAACACACGCGCACCTGTATCTGAAATGAGAGGAAACATTTGGAACCTAATCCACCCTGAGCGTGAATTGCGAGCCTATATTTACCTGCTCATTATCCGCGGCGCAATTTCTTTATGCAATCGATCATTTTTGCTCAAGCGATTCAATTCTCTTTCAACGATGCATCCGGGTGGGCACATTCGCACACGTATTTAGATATTCACGCAGCCACGCACACGCTAGACGACATCGGAGGGTAGCGTGCGCCGCTGGCAACCACCCCTTCTCCCCTTTTTCGCATTGTAATAGAATTGTCTCCATTATTAATGAGCCTAGACTCGGTTTCAGTTGCCTCTACCCCTATTCCTCTTTCTCTCCTTCTCTATCCATCTCGCCCTCCTTCTCTTCCTCTTGCCAGCACTGACACACATACACACGCGTACACCGGGACTATCTATATCCCTGCTGGTGTACATGCTTCTGCGTACACAGCAATGCGCTGGACACGCAGTTGTGTATCCACGCTGTTGACTTATTCACGTGTGGGAGAACCTCCAACGACGAAACGGTAGGCGGAAGTTTCCTTCTGCTGTGACCAAGGAACGAGATACGCGCGCGTACGTATGTACTTACATACAGTGTTGCGCAAAAATCTTAGACCACCTGTGTTACCGGTCTTGTAATGCTAATTAAACATAACTTTGGCCAACGTTACCACGTGTCATCGCGGAGGTCGGATTTTTAGATGGGTCTGGGGATTTTTCTTTTTTGGATGGTGTATTTTTAGTAAGTTTCGTTCTAGTGGAATTTTTATGCGGATATCGAAGAATGAATTTGGGAAAGGTAGTTGGAAATGGTGAATTAGTTCTTTTGGGAGGATATTGAGCGAAGTGGGATGACGGGCTGGTGTAAATATTTTGGGATGTTTGCAGAAGTATTCGGAAGTAGTGACAGGTAGAAGAAGGAAGTTGGGAATGGGAATTAGTTTTCCGAAATGTCGGATAGGGAAGAATTAACGAATTATTGGCTTGTCTAGAGTGAGATAGGTAAAAATAGGATATTAAAAAGCAGAAATTTGTTCAAATTTATTGGAAAATGCTTTGACAGGCACGAGAAAGCTATTAATATCGAATTATTAATGATTTGCAAGTAACGGATGTTTCTTCGAATGTTAATATTAGACCAAACTCTGCAGTGATCGTGTAAAATGCGTCAAAATTCCAGGTTCAACTATTATGCACTTTACATGTATAATAATAATTGCAGTATTATGAAGAAAAGATCTTAACTTGGACATTGCATATCTGAATAAAAATAATTGTAGTACTGCAATTAAAATAAATAATAATCTCGCCTTATATATAATATGATAAAAGTGAATAATTATTTGTGCTTGAATATTATATACGTAGATAATAATAATTACGGTATTATGATAAAAATAGGTAGCAATTTGTCTCTGGATAATAATAATAATTATAATACCACGATGAAAATAATTGGTCACCTGAAATTGCGTCTTTTAAAATTTAAAATTAAAAATTTAATATTAATTTTTCGAAAGCAACTTTACATCGGCGAACTCCTAAAATGAAACGTCCAAAACTAATCGTTTTAACTTTGTTTTCCGAAATATATCGATATGACTAAAACAATACTAAAAACTTCACCTAACACCCAAAACTGTATTAAAAAATCGTATAAATGTGAGTTAATCGTATAAAAAGAAATTGTACGAAAGTAATTCCTTCAAAAAAGGTTCCAGATATACTCGATTTTTTAAAAAACCGCTTACGTAAACAAAACGCGTTAGAAATGCTATAAAACTGAGTACAACGTATCAAAAGAGGAAAAAGAAAGAAAATTCATATAAAAGCGAATGGTACAAAAGCAGGTACAATGCGAAAGGAGCCTATAGTCAGTCTTGTTCTTTAAAAATGGCGTAAATTCGCCGAACGAGACGCAAAGCATTTAAAAATTGCCATAAAAGCGAGTAAAACTCCAAGAAAAAGAAAATTCTCTGTTATATTCCTTTTCTCAGCGTCTATCGATAATTGCAAGCCCACCGAAAACACGCGAGACACGTCCCCAGCGACCGGTCTAAACTTTTGCACGGTACTGTATACGTAGATGTAGCCTGGCCTACACGTACACGCGTGCTTTTCTTTCTGGTCCCACGACCCCCGCTCACGCTTTCCTCGCGTTGGCTTAAAAAATTGATCGCGTTTTGTGTATTAAATACGTAGCACGTTTGGAGAACGGCCGCGTGTCCGGTAACGTTAGGCGCGCGATCGCTCCTAAACCGTATTTCACTTATTCAGAGCTGGCACGGTTCCCGCTTTAAAACAGCGGAAACACGCTCTCTTTTCTTCCCTTTTGCAGGTATGTACCGAAAATTGGGTTATACATTCGTAACGCTGTTTTGTCCGCGAAATTTTTTCATCCCCCGGCTATAGGTCAACGTCTGCACCCCAGCCGGTACCCAGCCGTCCGCGATATCTATACCTGTGCACTTTAAATTTATAAATACGAGAATACGGCGTAGCCGTGTTTCGGTGCGCCGTGTCCAGGACGTTGTTCATTTATTCACACGCGGAAGAAGTTTCAACCTTGAAGTGGCAGATGGAAACGTAGCGACCTAAACGTGGGTGTAGACTGTCTACGACCGCGCGCTATGCATAATTTTGATCCTCAAGCGGT
>NW_016916973.1:27570-43660 GCF_001483705.2 Eufriesea mexicana | reverse complement strand
TTCAGCTCCGCGCTGTCCTTACCTCTGAATGCTCGCCACGGTATAATACGTTTTAAAAGAAACACGAGCTTCTCCGACGTGCGTGCACACGAATACCTTGTGTGCTTCCATGAAAACACACGTAACGATTCCCCGTTCGACCTGTCCGCTTATCGAACGTTCTAATAACTCGCCGGAGCCTCCGAGTGGCTCTTCGCGCATTATAGATGCCCCGTCGTCGATGTAGCTGCGTGAAACCCGGCTCGACTCGGCTAAGGAGTAGCAGAACTTCTAGTGGCCTCGTTCTAAAAAAGCGTCACGTGTCGTTACCAGCACACCGACGATCACCTTTTCATAGCTTATGCCCGTACCTAGTAGGCCGATATAGCATCGCGGCCGCGCGTTAGTGTGCTGAATGCGAGGTAGTTAAAGAGTCGTGGAAAGGGGCTAGCATTGCTTGGTCGTTGTTTCGAGTGAACCGCGTTGGCGGTCTGCCGGAGCTTCTACAGGTTACAAAAGAACTGGATGAGGCGAAGATGGCGAAGGTGGGAAGGGCATGGACCGCGATGAGGGTTGGGTGGGACGGGGTGATGCAGGTGGGGGAGAGAGAGAAATATAGATTACCCCTGTAGAGACCATAATTGTCTTTAATATCGCGGATTCTCTGTCGGACATAATCAAAGATCGACCGACATACCTTGGCGGCTCTTTTTCTTCCTCTACCCCTTCACCCCTTCAAGACAGACTCGTGGATAGACGCGAGTGTGTGCGTGTGCATGTGTATGCACGCGTCGGGTGCACGAGTGTCTGTCAGTGGAGACTTGTCCGTGTGTACACTTTCTTTCTCGCCGCGGATCTCGAGGAATCGAACGGAAGCGGAATAGAGCGTGTACCTGGTTGCACCTGTACCCGGCGAGCCGGAACAATCGAAGCCGAGACGATAATGAGAACGACGAACCGGGTTCTCCGACTTCCCCTTTACCCTCGTCATTTTTTCTCTCCCTTTCTCTTCTCCTCGTCGCTCGCCTTCCTCCTTCTTCGCCGCTCGTTCTTCACGCTGGAACAGAGGGCTTCGCCCCCATCGACGGAGATAAAGATGTCCTTTTCGTAAGGACACCCGGCAAAAGGAACGACAGGGGCGAAAAGCGTTGCCTGTCTCTCCCCTGTGTATAGATCCGCACGTACACACCCGAACAATGCCCGTCCGTGTTCCTTGTGTGCAGTGACGTAACCAGAGGGACAGTTTTGACCGCTCGGTGTATCTTGATTTTCAACGCCGGCTCCCTCTAATGACTGTTTGTTGCCGCGTGTATGGTCTCTGGATTGCTGGCTATTATGCAACCGTTTTGTTTGAAAACGCCTTATTGGCCGCGAATATTTACCGCCAATATTTACCGCCAGATTATCAAACGCTCACTTCTAACATTTCCAATTTCACATTTTCGAGAAATAAAATTGCTATTGGGTCTTCGATGTTGTTCCAATGTAGCGTTACACTATGGCGATATCGCGGTGAGCAAAATTGAACGCGTGACAAAAATTGGTGGAGAAAAGCCTACATTGGCAGTTACCTGTCATCGTAGCAATAATAAAAATTCGTGGATCATAATTTCCTAGTTCTGCGGATAGAGGTCTGATTCGAATGAAACTGTGCGAGTTTAGTATAGTATTATCCACATGAACAACGATGGTATAGCGATTTTCTCTATAACTTTCGTATTTACAGGGAGACCATAGGAAGGACACTCCTCGGATTTTTAATTTATTTATAATTTTTAGAAACGAGATTGCTATTAATTTCCTTGACGTACGATGACGTCTCAGAAACGTTATCTATGTTCATCCATCTTGAAACGACTGTTCGGTTGCCCAAATTGAATAGTACTCTAGGTTTGCACCGAATTATATTTCGTTAATACATCACGGAGTAAAATCTAAATTCCCGTAGTATATCATGCACACCTAGAACTACGAAAGATACAGCGAGTTTGTGTGAAACGGAACCAAGAAGCATCTTAATTCCATCTGGCCAAACACGCGCGCTTCCGAAGCAGTTTTCTTCGCACGAATGTCCCCAAGAGCGCGAGACGCCCAAAAATTCGCGAACTTGTTACACTACTGCGTACATATGTACACCGGCGACACGGTGTGCGTACACGCGTGGACGTGTGTGTGCGTAGAAAGCACCGCACAAAACCCTCATCCTCCGTCCCATGAGGTTAGATCCTAGCCACTTCTATGACCCAGCACCGGCACTACCGGCAGGAAACTGGGAGAGAAAGAGAAAGAGAGATTCAAGAGAAATAGAGGCGGACGAAGAAAGAGAAAAAGACGGAAAAGGACAGAGGCTTAGGCGAAAGAGAAGGCAAGAGAAACGGGGACGAGAGAGAGAGAAAGAAACGCGGACGAAGAAAGATAGAAAGTCGTCAGCCTTCCTCTTCCCTCTTCTCCATCGTCTCCACCTCTCCGCCCTCGGCCTTTCCAACCTCTCTTCTTCCCGCTACCGTCCTACTACCATCGTCGGCCGCACCACCGAGCAGCTTTGAGCTTCCAGCTTTTTGCGGGGGTTCAACCACCTCGCGTCGGAGCGACGCACGCAGAGGCCTCGTCGGCTCTCACGCAACCCTGCCGAAACGGTACCTAACGTGGCCCGCCGTCTCCTACCGTGCCCGCCAGACCCCTCGTCCTATCCTAACCATGCCATTTCAGCCCCTTTCCAACCCCGTTCCCTCGCCCGCCGCCGCCGCCGCCGCCGCCTCTTTCTCTTCGAGTCGACGATACGACGCGCGGTCGGCACGAAAGACGTTACGAGTGGGCTGCATCGACCACGCGAGAAAATTGCACGGTTGTGTTTTAAACGTTACGAAAGCAGCGCCGGGGTGGGCGTAAAACGACGGATAGTTTCGCGGCCGCCACGGACGATATGGGTCATGCGATCGAGAGTTCCAGGCCTGGCCTACGGGTAAGTTAGAGCGGCCGGGTTGGAGCAAAACGCGTTTGGCCAGCTCTCGAGAGGAGTACCAGGGTCTATGAAATACTCGGATCGCCTTTCGTAACCTGGATAAGGGGAGACTGTGGTTTTCGACTCACCAGGAGCTCGAGGATAGGGACGATTGTCTTATCCGTAAACGGTTTGGGTATCTTCGGACCGGGTCTCCGAGAGGGAGAAGCTCGACGTGGACACGGACAAAGAGTTTCCAGCTAGGGGATGAACGAAAATGTCTCGCGAGGGACAAAGGACGCGACGGCTCGTTAGGAAAAATCGAGACAGACGCACGATCGGGATGAGCCGAGTCGTGGCGGATCGTTAACGAGCACGGGAAAGTTTGTTTTGGTAAGGTCGATGGAGTAGGCGAAGGTGATGGAATCGACACGAAATGAGGGATAATGTAGATCAACCGCACGGCTGGGTTGGAAGGGTAGGGATGTGTGCATGGTGCAAACCGGATATGCACACGTGCGTCGCTCCGCTTTCACGTGGGAGAGGGTGAAAGAGGAAGAGGAGGAGACAGACGGTGGCGGGAGGGGGAGAGAGTGTAAACAGAATTTGCATGGAAACAGTGTGCCAGTGGGTCGCGTCGAGCTGTGGGTATTTAACGCTGCACTCCCTCTCTCCCTTTTCCCATCCACCTACGCTCTACCCCCATCTTCAACGGGTCCCTCGTACCCTCTCTGTCTCTCACCCTTTGCCAGGTATCTCGTTCCGTTTCTTTTCTCTCGCAGTCTCTCCGACGTGCCAGCGGGGAACTGCTCTTTTTAAACAGTAGCATAATTCTTCCACGGCTGACGTGGTAAACGCATTACCGTCGCGGCATTATGCATGTAAACGTGGCATTCACGGGGATGAATGGACGCGTGTCCGACTCTCCCGCCGCTGCTTTCGTGGATGCCGCGATGCGCGTGTTACACTCGTAACGTAACCCTTTTTAAAGGGTGCGCCAGCGGTGGGGAAAGTTGGGAAGGCGACGGCGAGGGTGGCGCGGAGAACGGCCGGGGTTGGAAAGTTTACACAGGAGTATAGTTTCCGGGAATACATTCCGGTCGGAGGGAACGTGAAATTGAGACAAATCGACGACGTGTGCTGGAGATTTCTCCGCGAGAGAGCGCAGGAATGTTCGAAGTTTGCAACATTAATGCCGCTTAAAACATCGTCTTGCTAGCGACACTGCCGGATTCCATCCGGGGTCGACGGAGGGTAGAGACACAATAGGCGACAGGTTTACACAGGGGTCCACTTTTCCGAATTTCCAGCGATAAAATGTCGAATTCAAATGTCCCTGTTGTGCAGCCCCGCGATCGCACGCGGACGTTCAAGGTTCGTCTAATTCACCCCCGATGTTTTCCGAGCAAAGTACCAATTCGGAGATCAAATAACGACCGCATGGATAAGTCAGGAAGCGAGAGAGATATCTGAAATGGATATTCGTGGAAATATTGCAGCGTTTACATGTGCTATGTTCCTATGAAGCGAAATATGCGTGTTAAACTGAAATATTTGAAACGATAAAGACGTTTATAGCAAGCACAAAGTCCCAAACTTAATAACTAAAGTTAAGAAATAATTTATCAATATGTACACTATTATCACAAAATTATTGCATAAGCAACGTATAATATCAATGAAAAATCTCGCTAATTTAAATGTAAGAACTTTTCCGTACGACGTTGATTCGTTAAGACGACTTTTCATTTAACTCACTAGCGCCACCACGGTCCATAACTACAATATCGTAAATATCCCGTATATCTTACAGTTATTTTCTACCTTTATCGATATAATTTTGGTGTTTTCTCTTTACTGGATCCTTTTAAATATTTCTGTTTCACGTTTTCGTGTTTCGGTTGTCGAACGTGGCGAATGCAAACGTTCGAATAGTTGCACGTACGAGTGTATGTCGCGGACGTGATACGTCGGTCAGTCAGACGACGAGGAATTTCGCGGGGATCGCGAGAACCCGAGGGTAGTGGTCGAAATTGCCTTCGTAAAAGTGGGATGAACGGAACGGAAAGCTTTTGCAACGTAACAGCCGATTACAACGCCTAATAACCTTGCTACTTGACTGATATACACTACTTACTGCAGAGTGGAAAGTTGCGAGTTTGAAAGCTACTTTGACTATAGAGTGTGAGGGAAGGAGAGCAAGTGGCGCTAGGAGGTAGGGGTGTAACGAAGTTCCTTAACGAGGCTACCCATTTTGTCGACTTAACTTGATCGATAACTACGTGCCTACACCCTGCTTTTCAAGCACGAAGGCCGACACGTCGTCACGCGGATGCGAGCCGTGTATTATTCTCTCCTTCTGTTGCCAAATGACTGTTACGATAATCATTTATGCCAACTGACAAAGAAGGTCAGGCCACCTGAGCGCACCTCCGTGTATCTTCCGTCACGAATTGCCCCTCTGATCCTTTATTTTCGTGATAATTTCGATGACCAGATCCTCGGTCGAAAAGAATTCTGTGCCTTCGTGTGCCTTCGATCACCGATTCTCCTAATCTTTTATTTCCTTGATAATTTCGATCGTCAGGACTCTGCGTGAAAGCTAAACGAAGGTTGACTATAAATAGGTATGAACTTTGTGTCGTGAAAGACACGCCAGTGGCGAATAAGCATTCGAGGTTTCCACGTTTCGGCTTTTTCCCGAGACGTGGCAAGTACACGCGTTTCACCCTTCTGGGAGGCAAGAGGGTGGAAGAAGTGGTGGTTCAGAGTTAACATAGACTAGAAACGAAGCGATCAACTGCACGTGTAATTTCTGAATTTAAACAAACATTCCGCTCGCTGAGAGGCTGGACGTAGAGGTTAGGTTGGATTTTTCGGTACGAACACGGTTGATAGGTTAAGTTGGCCGGTGCTCGCGTCCAAATAGATTTATCAGGATCTTATCGTCGAATGTCGGGTACAAGATAGGCACAGGGGGTTGAATAAATGGTTGAACAGCGTGTACTATCTTTAAAGGTATTAAAGTGCATGCGATCATTCACGGTGAATGCATATCATTGCGTACACGCACCGTGTCTAGCCTCGAGTCTAGACCTCTCTTTCCACTTTCCTGGCCAACCGTACCAGTATTGTTAACAAGCAACGTCAAAAAGAAACAAGAAAAAATTATGTGTAACATCAAAGCGGTCTTTTAATTCCTTTTTTTCCCCCCTCCTTTTTTTTTCAAAGGAATCTACACGGATGAACTCGGGAAACAGGCAGTTTTAAACTTTGTACGCGACACGTAATTACGCAAATGACTTGCGCTCCTGCATAATGCAATATTGCCTGTTCAAAAGAGAAATCTCGCGTTTGTCAGTCGAATCTCTCCAACTATCCCTTACCGATTTTCGATACCAACTGAGGAACTTCCTGAAAAAAACGAAACTAGCATTACTCGAATGACTCTTGTTTTCTCGTTCATTACTGGTAACCTGATAACAGTGCCAGTGATTAAGAAATGTGAAATTTGAAGAAAAAGAGGAGGTACTAGTGATATGTACAAACATTTATCCGACAAAAACCGCGAATAGTTAAACAGACTGTTCTAAGACGAACAGTATAATAAATCGAGATAAAAGATTGAATATTCGTCGTTAAAATTTTCAGAAAATTATATTTCCTCGTGTCATTTTCAATTTTCCTCCAATATTTGAATTCCTATATTGTGTTAGTATGGGGCATAAATATATTTCTTTTATACATACACCGATTGAAAAATCTGGAACTGGAGTAACTGATATTATTCGATACTTTATTCTGTCTATCCTTTTTCTAGAAATATCTTTAATTATACATAATTAATTTTTATGCAAATCCCGTCGAAAAATCCTACTCAGGATTTAAATTTCCCCATAAGTCCGGGCCCACGCGCCACCCTTCCTGCGCCGAAGTTCGAAGCGTTTTATGAGCGTTTTGTACGCCGAGTATCAAGCATTTCGAAGCGTTTTTTCACTCGCCCGAGCCGTGAACTCACGCTGTCGTGTAGTCGAACGAATACTAAGCAATGTATCGCATTCTCGGCGTGTTTCGCTCTCGGCGTGCGACACGCGACAAGCGGAGTTTCGCGAGCGTGTCAGAGTGCTCCACGCTCGTGTAGCCGATTGCATTAAAACATACAGTTCCTATTTCGGCGGAGAAAACACGTCGATCGACGACTCTTATGGACGGGAAGGAGTAAGAGCGAGAAAGAAGGAGAAGAAAGTGGAGAAAAACGCGAATGGTACCTGACCCGTCACGTTATCTCCGTCTCGCGAGGCAGAACGTACGCGCGACTCAGTTTCCCCGCATATTCTAGACCACCTTGTCAAACGATCACTTTTATGGACTCTCGAGTAAGAGAAAAAAGAAGAAAGAAGAAGAAAGTTTATATGGTTACGGTATAGCGCCTTCTATACTGCGAGGTGGATGTATGCACAATTTCAAGGAGCCCAAATTTGTCCATGCATCTCAGCCAACCAATGTAAACGATGACTCTCATGGACTCTTAAGTAAAAGAGTAAAAGAAGGAAAAAGAAAGTGTTTAGAAAAACTTGGAAAGTTGAGAATGGTACCTATAGTGTCCTCTATCGGACGAGGTAGATGTATATGTAATTTATTCCTAATCGAATCTCATCAGGGGACCCTAATTGGTCACACACCTTGTTCAACCGAGGCAAATGACAACTCTCATGGTGTCTCGAAAAGAAGAGAAAGAGAGAATGGGGAAGAGAGTTTTTAGAGAAACTTGGAAACGCGAATGGTACCTAATTCGTCCCGCGAGGTACAATGTACAATATTCCTAATAGAATCCAACTTTCTTATTGACATGTCAGCCGACCAAGTGCGATAACGACTCTGAGAGTTTGTTAAATACAGGCAAAGGAAGAAGAGAAGGAAAGAAAGAATGGTACCTAATTCGTCCTGTAAGGTACAATGTATGATATTCCTAAGAAAATTCAAATTTCTTATTGACATGTCTTAGACAGACCAAGTCGAATAATGACTCTCAGAGTCTGTCAAATATAGGAAAAGGAAAAAGAAAATGCAGAGAAACTTGAAAACGCGAGTGGTACCTAATTTGTTCCGCAAGTTACAATGTACACTATTCCTAATAGAATTCAAATTTCTTATTGACATATTTTAGCCAATCAAGTGGAATAACGATGCCGAGAGTCTGTCAAATACAGGAAAGGGGAAAAGAAAAGGAAATAAAAAGAAAATGCAGAAGAACTTGGAAATGCGAATGGTACCTAATTCGTCCTGCAAGGTACTGTGTACAATATTCTTAATAGAATTCAAATTTCTTATTGACACATCTCGGTCGTCCAAGTGGAATAACGATGCCGGGAGTCTGTCAAATACAGGAAAGGGGGAAAGAAAAGGAAAGAAGAGGAAGAAAGTGGAGAAAAACTTGGAAACGCGAACGGTACCTGACGCGGCGGCGTTATCTGTATCCCGCGAGGCAGAGTTTCGTAGACCGCGCGAGTCGCGGCAGGAAATACCTGAACTTGGCGTGTTTCACATGCTCCGCGAGGGTGTTGGTGCGTACACATCCATTCAGGCCGGATGCGTACACGCACTTAGCCTCGCCCTACGCCACCCCCACCCCAGCAGCACCATCCTGAAGAGCGTGTAGTCGGTGGTGGTGGCGGCAGCGACGGCGGCGGACACATCAATAATTACCCATGGCAGCGAAGGGATGGCAAGACGCGAAGTGGGACGTCAGGGGTGGATGAAGCTAGCGGGAACCGCGGGGAGGAGGATGAAGGTAGGTAGATGGTGGGAAGAAGAGGAGGTGGAGGAAGAGGAAAGAGGAGTCTCGGGTCAACCGGGGTCAAGTCGCGCTACCAGACGCAACCCGCTCTCCCACCCGCGCTGCCCCTCTCATCCAGACGACCCTGCCAACCCCCTGCTTCGTCCTCCTCATCCTCTTCCTTCTCCACGTCCTATCCAAACCTCTGCCCACTTCTACCTTTGCCTCCTTCTCTACCCGCAGGGGGTGGCGGTGCTGGTCACCCATCCAGCGAAGCTCTCACGCACACACTGCGAAGCGTGCGTCCCCATCCTCCGCTACCCACAACCGCCCGCGACTTATCGTTGGCTTTCGCTCCCTCTCTCCTCCCTCCCGAGCCTTCTCCTTTTCGGCGATGTGTGGTCAACGCCGATTTATTTCGACCTGATCGCTCGTTTGTCGTTGGTTATTGATTCGCCAGCCGGGGAGACCGTGGTCTTCAGGATTCTCCTCGCGTTAGACTCCGGCTGGCTAATTTCTTTGAGGTCCCGGGCTGAGTTAGGTCATCTTGCAGAATCTTTTCGGTCCTAGTCGCGATGAAAGGTTCGCTTGCGGTGTAAGTCGGGATGGTGAGTTTTCCGGGGAGTGGACTTAGATCCTGGAGACCTATTCATCTCGGGCATCCTGATCGCGTTAGACTCCAGATGGCTAATTTCTTTGAAGTGTCTCGGTGTGTTAGGGGTCACCTCGGAGGATCTTTCTAGCTCTCGTTGCACTGAGTTGCCTCGTGAACCTGTCCGCGTCAGGTCCAAAATGACCTGTCACAATTGATCAGGTGGACGAGGTGATATCGGGGGATGTTTTTAGCTCGCGTTGAAACGGTTTGGTTATGTTACAAGTTGATAATACGATGGCGAGTTTCGTCGAAGAGCAATTCGTTTCAGTCTCTGGAAGCCACAAGGCAGACCCTTTTATTTCATCGCGACAATTAGCTAAGTAATCATATTTTCCCGGGAACAGTTAATGGCATTAATTGCTTCCAAGACGTCGTGTCGCAGTTTGAAACGAGTTTCCACCGCTTTTGATTTTTATCGGGTCCTTCGTTCCACGGTCTGGCCGTTCTTTATATCGCGGTTACCCACTCGCAACTGACTTCTTACATGCGCACAGGGCATGTATGACAAACGGCGCCCGATTCTGTTTCACCAGTTTTTCCTCTCGGTTTGCATTACGACCGATATTTTATACGTAACGCGTTATCGCGGAAACGTATTTATTGTTTAAACGTTTAACCGTATCGAACATGCTCGAGGACGATTTAATTTTGACAAATAGCCCCGATGGCATTCACGTCCGAACGCTTCCTTCTGGCTTCCTGAATTGACCTGACGAATACTGGATATACACGAGCGGCAAAATCATTTCTCCAGTAACATCGAGAGATATATTTTAGTCGAAGAAAAATCAATTTATTATAAATCGAATTTGATTTTATAAAGGAAAAAGTTACTAGAAGTTACTAAAAGTTCCTAGGGTATAGTTGATAATAGTATTTTCGTAGACGTGGCAAGAATTGAATACTTTTTATTTATTTTTTCAGACTTCTTTCAAATTCGGATTCAGTATACAAAAATGTATAACCTTTATATTTTCGAAAAAGAAAATTTTGTTGATCTATTTCTTAGAAATTGTATTATAAATTCTATAATAGTATTATCTACTATTTTATCACGAATTATATTGTAATACCCATTGATATGCTACTGTACCAAGTCAAGAACCGTGTAGAAACTGTCAAGGAATTTGTCATCGAGAAATTTAACTCCTAGAATATACTGACAGAGTTTAGCAGCTTAAATCTTTGACACTCTCTACGTATTATTCTCATCCAGTGATGGTATCACGTTCCAATCAAAACATCAGTTATATTTGTTCCTCAGAAAATTCAAATTTAAGTTCTTGAGTGTCAATACCACTGTAAAACACCATACCCTGACTCATCCTAAGTTCTCGAGTGTCAGTACCACTCTATGTCACCTGGCCCTGACTCATCCTAAGTTCCTCGTGAGAAAATGTTATCTAGTAGTGATCACTCAGCTCCTATCTATCCTAAATACGATCAAAAGAAGGTACGAGACCTACCCTGTCAATGGTCCCTGTAACCCGTTGTTAGCTCGCGGTCACACGCCATTGGGGTAGTTTTCAATCTCCCCTGGACAGTGCATCTGTTTATATTCCGTGAGTCAGGCGACTTTTACGTGCAGGTTTTATGCCGTCTAAATCTCAGTCCATCTCGACGCCGGCGGTGTTACCTCTTGTCCTGCCTCTTCTTTCGAGGGAGGCGGCCAGGTAGTCCAATCCCGAGGGTCTCACGCACGCACCATGGATACGCGGCCGACGTGCAAGCTCTCTCAACTTTGCTCGCGCGGCACGTTGTCCGTAAACGGAATTTTCTTCGAGCTTTCGCGAAGCTTCGTTCAACGGACAACACACACCCCTGGCCTAGCCGAGAAATAAAACGCGCCACGTTTTTCGCTTTTTATCGTTCGTCCACTATGGCCGCTCGAGCGTGTCCAGAATTCAGTTCCCGAACGTAAGTCCTCGGGCGGTGTCAGGAATCGAGGATAGAATAAGTCCGCCCTTTTTGCCCCGAATTATTACCGCGATATCCTGTCAATCCTGCGCCCTTGTTTCCCCTCTTCTGGACGTACCTTGGAATACCGGACCGGTCGAACTTGGATCACTCTATGGGGTGGATTTGGTTATTGGCACTGCGAGATAGAAGTTAGCGAGAGAATCGGAATGACTTTTGAAAAATTTTAGATTTTTGTATCCTATGACTTTGAGGAGATTGACGTTAAATCTAGTATGACTTAAATGACCATTTTTAAGCCATTGAATCCGGTGATTTGTTTGTTATAGAGAAATAAAATAAAATAAAAATAAAAATTTCTATTAGAAAGTCGACGATATCTTTAAAATGGTAAATATGAAATTGTATATAAATTGAGACGTAGAATTATTTTATTTCGACATTGGGTTATTTTAAATGTGATATATTAATTAATACCGATCTTTAGAATTTGATTAAATGGCGACTGAGTTGCCTTTCGAGTGCAAAGGGTTGAAACTGTCATTCAAAATTCCGCGTTCTGTGTTATAGTTTTAGTCACTCGGCTTCGCGATTCTTTTCTAATATACGTGTAATCGATTTTTCAGGATCGCCTGTTATTCTAGTTTTTCAATATTCTACTGCTTTCTCATTCACCGGTTATTTGACCGTGTTAGGTCTAGTGTTAATATTAATATTTAGGAGGATAGGAAGATAATTGGATTTGCTGGATAAATCTGGCAATTTATAGTAGAAGATGTATCACGATATTGTTATTTTTAATAGCTAATTGTAATTTTTATCGTCGTATTATTGGAAGTATTCAGGGTTGTATTTGTACTTTTATGAGCCCTAGAGAGTTATAGTTTCGAAAGAATAAGCTTATTTCAGTTGACAAAATTGGTAAAATTTTATCTTTGTTAAAAATAAAGGTCGATATCTCCATAAGAATTTATTTTAATAGAATAAATATAACGCAACATTGGTATAGATATATTTGGCCTGGAAAAATTCCCGTCAGTGTCGACCTCTTGATGAATAGCGGGCCCTCATAAATTTGACGTTCTACTTCCAGCAGCCTGCCGTTTTTATATTTCAAATTTAATATTCAAAAATAGGTGCTTTATTCTTCGACTATAACTAGCCTGCTTTTTATATTCTTTGCGAGAAGTAAAATATTTAAACGTGGCCCAGTTTGCACTTAATATATTCCACGCTAAATACCGCCATTTTGATTATAACAAAAGGTATTCAAATAATTCCATATTTAATAATTAGGGTACGTAATTTCTAAACCGAGATCATCCGCATCTTCATTTTCAGAGAACAATAATTTTAAAAGGGTCCTAAAAATTCTTATATCATTTTCAGTACTATTCCAAATTAAGATTCCTATGAAAATTTTTACCATAGTTTCGCGATAAGACTTTCATCGACAAGGTCCCAAAAATTCTTATATCATTTTCAATACTATTCCAATTCAAAATTCTTATGAAAATCTTCACGATATTTTCATCGACGGGGTCCCAAAAATTCTTATATCATTTTCCATACTATTCCAAATTAAGATTCCTATGAAAATTTTACAAAAGACTAACAAAACACGACGAAACTACGCGTCAAAAAATTACAAATATTCCCTTTAAAGGTATTAAAAATATTCTTCTTTCTTGGTTACTCATCCACGAAAAAATGCAATAACTCGAGAACGACGATATGCAAACAACTACGATATTTTCATCGACGGGGTCCCAAAAATTCTTATATCATTTTCGATACTATTCCAAATTAAAATTCCTATGAAAATTTTCACGATAGTTTCACGATAAAACTTTCATCGACGAGGTCCCAAAAATTCTTATATCATTTTCCATACTATTCCAAATTAAGATTCCTATGAAAATTTTACAAAAGACTAACAAAACACGACGAAACTACGCGTCAAAAAATTACAAATATTCCCTTTAAACGTATTAAAAATATTCTTCTTTCTTGGTTACTTATCCACGAAAAAATGCAATAACTCGAGAACGACGATATGCAAACAAACCTAACTTGCACGTCGATACACATGCATTGCACGAATTAAAATTTCCTCGAAATCATGGATGCAAAGCAAGGAAAAAAGGATTCCATCACCATTGTACACGGTGTGTAACACGAAGCAAGGTACACATACGTACATTTAAGATCCGTTAAAGCATGGAGTCGAGCTCGTCCGTAGACGCGTCTGTCGATATTGTTTTCCACCCTCTGGAGAGGATGGCGCGCACGTCTCTGGTCAATTACTGTCCGTATCGTCTCGGGCCGAGCACGGTGTACGCGGAAGAGAGAGATGATATAATTACAATAATTAATCCAGAGTGCCCGAGCCTTTGTCAGGCTGGCGCAAGAGGTCGAATTCTGTCGACAAACGCAACTCATCCTCGCCAGGCCGTTTCTCTCCTTCCGCCTGTCGTCCCATCAACCCCTCCTTGGGGACACGGTGCACGCACGACGCCGAATATCCGTCTGGCTGCCCAACTTTACTACCAGGAGCCGGGGGATAGCGGCGGTTTCGAGAGGGACCGGGAAGGGGTGGAACAACCCCCGAACTAGAGTTCGTTCACACCGGCCTCGTCAGACAACGGGCTGGAGGAACGATAATATTCGGGATCGAGCGTAAAACTTTGCCCCAGGAAAAGAGATAATTGGCTCCTCAGAAATTCTCCTGGACGTCGCCGTCGTTGTCGTCGTCGTCGCTCGTCGCCGACGTCGTCGTCTTCTTCGATGTCATAGCCGTTCGTGTCTTCGACGTCGTCGTCGTCTTCGTTATCGTTTTTACGTTTGTCGCGATTTCAGCCTGTCGCATCGGCGAGGAGGATGGAGGATTGAAAGGATCCCAGGGTTTCGGTGTCGTTAATGGCGGCCTGCTGGCTTCCCAGCCATTCGCGCCGATGTTGCACCGTGCTTCTAGAGGGTGTTCCCTTGATCAGCATTTCGGCGTTAAGGGTGGGACGTGCAGGGTGATGTGGAGCAGTGGGTCACTGAATTTTCCTACATTCGTATTAACCATACGTGTACTTAACTCTTTAGAGCACGCTGAGGATTAACCCTTGAAAGGCGCCTCTCAGTGGCCATTTAATCAGACTCTAAAGATGGATGTTAATTAATATATCAAATTTGCAATTATTTAACGATGCGTGGAAGTAAAATGATTTTACGTCTTAATTTGCATACGGTTTCTTATTCACTGTTTTAAAAATATCGCCGACTTTATGACAGAAAGTCTTCGAATTGCTAGTTCAGTATGAAATTTATTTTCAGCTTCTGCGGCTTAGAAAAGGATCTTGGTCTTACAAATTTTGTTAACCCACTTGTCCTGACATCCACATTTATCGTACCTATACTTAACCTAATCGATAATCTTAATACTAACTTAATTCTTGGATCACCTATCTTGGAGTGCTACATGTTTGTTCTGCTCTTCCCTCTACTTGATTCTGTTTTAATTTTCTGTCCACGATTCGCAACCATTTTATAATTTCTTCATTCGACCTACCACTAGTTATACCTTCTATTCCATATCCTACCCTATTAATTTTTGTAGTCTTCAATTAGGTGCTTTAGAGTGACTGTCTCCCTCTATATAATATCCCTTTGCCACAGGATTTGCATTCTATAACTTTTGATATAGTTGTAAAACAATCCTTGAACTTACAGGGAGATCCAAACGTATGAGACATTCTGTACCTTAGCAATTTATGTTCTTCCATAGGACGTGTAAACTGATATATCTTAAAACGACGAATAAGATAAAATTAACATAAGATCAGTATTATAGGATGCCGAAAACAGGCGTATTTTATTACCTGAAATCCTGTGTCACAATGAGTTAACCGAAAAACAGAACTGAAAATCGACAATAATTGTATAGAATAATATGACCTAAACGTAAGACGATTAGGGTTGAAATTGATAATTGTTTACTTGATTTAAATGAAATTTTCTGGGGTTGTAGAATATATATACTGTTTTGGCTACTATAATTCAGATCTAGGGGATGAAATATCAGATTAGATTCCCAATTTGATTTTATTTTCGCTAAAGAAGATTGACAAGTGAAAATAGGATTTTTATTTCCTCACGAGTCGAATGTAAAATTGTATCGGGGTTGCAAGTGAACGAGGTACAAAAGTTGTAAGGGTGCAAAGGGCTAGGTTTCCGTTGGAGGTCCATCAGTTAAGTTTGTTCATTTATTAAACTCGATTATCTTGATATTCAATGTTACTTTTCAGTTACGTTATCTTCCCGGCACCCGTTGGTTTTTGTACTATCATGCCCGCAACGGTGTATTTCCCTGAATGCTCAGACCTTCGCGGAATTCTCTCGCCTTGTATCTGTCTTGAGATCTTTTATTAGTGCACAAGGTGTCGTTATCAGATTCTACACGAGGCACATGCAAATCCCTTTCACACTATATTTTTAAAAGCGGCATGCGCGAAATAATGGTTTTGGCATTAATGCTTTGATGTTCATCAGAGGGCTGCACCTTAATAAATCACCGTATGCAACTGCCGATTTTGCACCAGTCACGCAGATTTTCGCCAATGCATTCATTTATCCACACGTAACGTACGGGGTAATCTCGAAACGCCGAATATCTTGTCGTTTTCATCTTCGTGGCGCGAAAATCCAGCGCGGGTATTACAGTCTCTGGGCATGGAAAAAATTCGAAGTCAGGCTGATAATCAGCGGCTGCATGTGCACCACCCTTCGTGCCCCTCCTTCTTTCAAATAAAAATTATGTAACACGCGCTCTTTC